>NC_136790.1:29143350-29215850 GCF_951216825.1 Electrona antarctica | reverse complement strand
GCGTTGTGGAGCCAGGTTGCCATAGTGACAGAAGAGGAATGATGGAGGGCCCCTCTCTCTCTCTCTCTCTCTCTCTCTCCTCTTCTCTCTCTCTCACCAGCGTTTTTCACAAACCTTTTCTTCCCTTTTTTTCTAGTTGCTTTTTTGTGTTTTTTTCCCCCTTGCATAATTTCCGTTCCCTCTGTTATCAGGCTCCATCTGTCATTTTGACATGCCAACAAATGAAATGCAATATAATTCAGTTTGATGTCCCCCTTATCAGTTGCCTAGAATTCCCACCTCATGTCATGTAGAGCAGTGTCTGACAAAGCTTCAGCCACAAAATGGATAAATGGAAACGTGTGTCAGCTGTGTAGATTTGTTTAGCTTATGGTTCATGCTGCCACCAGGTGGCCACTGGCAGTAATTTATTCCATTATGCTCAGTGATGGGTTCCAGTCATCAACCTCAGAACATAATGCAAGAGTATTGAAGCTTTCTATTAGACCAGTGGTTTTCAACCAGTGGTCCTTGAGGGGGTTCCAGGTGGTCCCCAGCTAAATGATGGGAGAGTTGGTAACCAAATATAGATCTTTAACTCTTGAGAGCGTAAAATGAAACCAAATGGACCTGTACGGGTCCATTTGGTTTCATTTTACATAGACATGGTAACGCTCCGCCTGCCTCTGATTGGCCTACCGACACTGCCCGTGTTGACTGTCCTCCGAGACGCGAGGTTACTCTGTGGACGGTGTTAATTCAATAATACAAGAGAACTAACTTGTATGTTTTATTTTTGTAGAAGAGTCAAACTAATATTGTTTATGCCATTTGCTTTGAATAAGTGATTGAACACGTATGTTGTACAACAGTATGATTTTATTTGGGTGTGTTCTAAATAAAGTGTTGATTATCGTGTATTAATCTAATTATGTCAACTAATACTATTATACTAAAAAGGATAAAGATGAGGGGAAAAGAGACCTTTTTACAGTACAATAACAACAAGTTTACACATACAAATAAATTACACAATCAACACAAACACTTTATTTAGAACACAAATCAAATCATATTACGGCGTACGTGTTCAATCAATTATTCCATCAAAGCAAACGGCATAAACAATATAGTTTGCCTCTTCTACGAAAATAAAAGTTACAAGTTACAAGGCTGCATTCTGGAGCGTCACCAAGCTGTCATTCTCTTGTATTGTACGCGTATTATTTCGCATCTGACTGTCCAGCGGAAGAAAGTCTGGTAAGGCCGGCAGTGTCAGTAGGCCAATCAGTGGCAGGCGGGGCGTTTCCATGTCTATGCTCGGACGTAGAATAGATTCACGCAGTACCAACATCAATGCAGCATGGACATGTGTACATATTCTTTAGTTTCGAGTCTGCAAGGCTAAATGTCATCAAATGGTGGCTCAAATGCTGAATAAAACAATGGGCCTTGATATGAAAAGGGTTGAGAACCACTGTATTAGACTAAATTATCCCAATTGAATGATTATTGTTAGTTGTTAGTCCAGAGTCCTACTGGTGAACAAGTAGGACTACTGATATTCCTGCCAGATCTACTTCCAGGATTATTTATATTCTTAATTTATGCTGTTTATTTTCTTGTTGCTTTTTTCATCTCAGCTCATTACCCCTCCTGTCCCCTAAATGTATCAGTTAAGTTATCACGGAAATGTATCGTGGATCACAACCTACCGCTGTCTTTCTGTACAAATGGTTCACAGCAAAGTGTCACCCTCTCAGGCACTTTCATTGCTGTAAATTCACCACAGTAAAGTACTAATACATGCATGACACATAACACCCTCCTGTAGTTGACACAATGTGTCTGTGTGTTCTCCCGCCCCAGGCAAGAACTCGTATAATGACGATGACGTTCAGAAGGCGGATGTGTCGTCCACCGGCCAGGGAGTCATCGACAAGGACCATCTGGGACCACTGCTTCTCCAGGTCAGCCCGGGGGACACTCACCAGTGGCCAAAAGGCCAATTCGCTGCAACTTACATAAATATTAGACCAATGCTTTGGCAGTGTCACTCACATGTAGGCTAAGTTTGTAGAGGGCTCTCCTGGGGGATGAAGGGGTCAGCCAGTGATCGAGTGGCCTGTGTGTAATTGAAATATGTACATCAATAACTCTCAACCCATTCAACTCGCCCCTTTCTGTCCCCTTCAGGCTCTGGATGGCTTTCTGTTTGTGGTGAACAGAGAGGGCAGCATTGTGTTTGTGTCAGATAATGTGACGCAGTACCTGCAGTACAAACAGGAAGAGCTGATCAACACCAGCGTTTACAACATCCTCCATGAGGACGACCGGGAAGAGTTCCACAAGAACCTGCCCAAGACCAATGGTGAGACATGTACACACACACACACACACACACACACACACAAGACACTTAACCCCCTATTCTGCGCTGCCCTCCCCCTGCGCTCCATCTGAACACTTGAGCAGCAATCAGCTGGGTGAAGCTGAACACGGAATTTTCCTGAGGGATCAATACGGTCTAATTAACAACACACGCAGAGCAGCGCCAATAATTCATGAGCACACAGTCATCATTCTCATATAGTAATATTTCCATTCAGAATGTATGTATAATATGTTCAAAAGTCATTGCTCGCATACTTGAATCCATCCAGCGACTGTGGCGACTGTGGCACAGGAGGTCCAATGATCCATGGGTCGGCGGTTCGAATCCCGGCTCCTCCTGTCTACATGTCGAAGTGTCCTTGGGCAAGACACTGAACCCCTAATTGCTCCTGATGTGCTGGTTGGTACCTTACATGGTTTCCGCCGCAATCGGTGTATGAATGTGTGTGTGTGAATGGGTGAATGTAATGCATGTAATGCACTATGTAAATATAAATGCACCATTTACCATTCTTAATATCTAAATTGAAGTTCACCCATTTCAGCCACTAGAGGGCAGGATAGGGAAACATTATCTACCAACCTGTACAATAAGCCTATCTCACAGAATTTCCCCGCCCCCCTTAATACGCCCCCTTTCGGGGTTAGTGGTGATAGCGTGACGTCACTCCATAGACGCTTCATGTTAACAGAGGTAATTTAAGAAGTCTACAACTTTTGTTTTCTCAAGGTAAGGTTTGTTCTATCTGTTCGAGCTGATTTACCATATTGTTTGCTTCATAATAATATTGGTCTGTCACATTTTTACATTAGAAAATGTACTTAGATTCTCCAGAGAAAAAAACGTGTAAATGCCCATGTTAAAGTCACCACTATTTACCGGAAGTGGGCGTGAAAAACGGGCTGTGAGATAGGCCTATTCCCTTGTAACACAGTGCAACTAGGTGACATTGATTGATTCCTGTTCCCTTTGACACAAACATGGCAACCGGAGGAGGTTTTGAGGAGGTTTTGTGGATTTATCTACCTAGTATATACTGAAACCTCCACAAGCTTTCAGACAACGTGCAGAAAGACAGATGAAATAAAAGCAGAGTACGGACGGGGCTTCTCCGTCCGTTTTATATCCATATTTAATGTCAATTTTAAGTATTTACATGTAAGCCGCACTCTCCTTCTCCCCCTTCATTATGAAACGTAACACTTGTATCTTTCCCATATTTGTCAACCAGCACCAAATGGCGGCTCATGGGGTGGAGAGGCACCCAGGCAGAAGAGCCATACGTTCAACTGTCGTATGCTGTCGAAGTTTAGCCATGGTCAGATTCACGGGCCCACGCAGGAAGGGCCCGGTGGCCAGCGCTATGAGACCATGCAGTGTTTCGCCCTGACTCAGCCCCGTGCCATGATGGAAGAGGGAGAAGGTAGGAGATATAGTTATGAATATCTTTTATTTACCATAGGCGATGTGCTGAAGGCATTTTTGTAGTACAAAGATACAGACAGACAGCATATGTCTTTATCTAATTCCAGTCCATTTTTTACATTATGCAATGCACTTTATTTTATAAAATGTACATTTACTTCCTAAGCTTTCCAGTTTAAAATTGAATCATAATTTTTTGTTTGTGGTTTCTCCAGACTTGCAGTCATGCATGATCTGTGTGGCACGTCGCATCACTGCACCAGAAAGGACTGAAAGGTTCAGCACCCGCCATGAACTCTCTGGTAAGCATTTATCATGAACATCAATATTATGTTGCCTTTCCATACATAGTCCCAGCCCGCCACGCCTATTTTCAGCGAAGAAGTTGAATGTAGAGCGAAAACTGAAAAGTCACTAGTATAGAGTGTCGCAGTCCCGCCCCCTTTCATGACGACGCCAGGCCCAGGAAATGATTCCCAATGCATTTTTCCCATAGACATTTCAAAAAGTATTTATTTAAAGACAGTTATGCCGCGGACAAAGCCAACTCGAGTTGTGACAACTCATGACAACAAACACAATATTTTGGACCAAACAAATAATTACAAAGAAGTATAACAACAAAAGAAGTGTAACCTGCCGTTTTTTCTTCTTTCTAATTATTTGTTCGGCCCAAAAAATTGTGTGTGTTATGATTTTTTACGACAAGACTTGGCTTTGTACGAGGCTTAAAAGTCTTTAAATAAATACTTTTTGAAATGTCTGAGGAAAATGAACGGGGAATCTCAATCATTTCCTGGGCCCTGGTAGGGGGGCGGGACTGCGACGCTCTATAGAGCTGAGGGTTTGAGTGGTTATCTACGGAACATATTCATATAACGTGGGGACAAATATATAGATGGACAGAATATTTGTCAGATAATATTTAACCATTAAGGAGGGCAATGTGGGCCTGGGCCATGGCTCAGTGGTCCAGGCACCTTGGCTGGTAATCCAGTCTGGCAGTGTGCCGCAGGTTCGACTCCCGATCCCGACGGCCTTTACTGCATGTCTTCCCCCCATCTCTCTCCCCATTTCCTGTCAGCCTACTGTCTGTCCCTCCATAAAAAATATAAAATAAAGGCAATGTGGGAATGACTCCACTACCTATGCCAGCAATCTATGTACCATATTGTGCCGATTCTGCCGAATATAAGACGACTCTGACTTTGAAAAAGTCTTATAGACTTATAGTCTTATAGACAACCCCCATTTTTCAAGACTCATTTGTGGAAAAAGAACATTGAATGTCAAATAGTCTAGTCCCAGATTATAATACGACCATGTTTTTTTTTAAGGATATTTCCATTGGGAAAAATCTTATATTCAGCACAATAGCCTGGTAAAATGTTTTGTCAAGCAACATTATTCCAGATGACTGTCTCTACTGAAGCCATGTAACTTGCTCTGTTAAGCCCAAACCACACCAATTGGGTTGAGAGTCGCAACAAAACGGTTTTAGTGTTCGTCCCAGCGGTGTGATATGTCCTGTTGCACGTCTGTGCATGTCGACCCCAGTTGACCCAAGTCAAAGCCAAAGGGAATCAATTGGTTCAATTCAGTGGTACCTTGCAACTACATGCGTCTACATGGGTCTACTCACAACCACTTAGTTGCAAGGTGTTGCATGGTGACCCATTGGTGTGGTTTGGGCTTTAGATGTAGCCTAAAGCTTAATGTATTGAACGTACTATCTCTGCAGTGATTTGCATAGACATACACAAACTGAGCTGCACAACCTGTTTCAGTATTCCTTGTAACTAGCAATAAAACTTGTACAATCGGCAGCTGCCATGTAGAGCTTCATTGTATATCTGACACTTTCCAGGTAAGCTCATTGAGATTGAACAGCAGAACACCCTCCACACCACTATGCGTCCGGGCTGGGAGGACCTGGTGAGGCGTTGCATGCAGATGTTTCTCCATCGCAGTGAGGGACAGCCCTGGTCATACAAGCGCCACTACCATGACGGTATGCCGACTTTTAACCTTCTCTGCCACGGCAACCCCTACAGTATTATTACCTCACTAAACATAGTCAAACTTCAATCAACAGCGTCACTTTATTTTTACAATACTCTTTATATTTAGTTTACAATGTTAAGTGATGTACTTGTCTCTGTTCCAGCTTTCATCCACGGTCACTCTGAGACACCTCTTTACCGCTTCTCGCTGTCCGATGGCACCCCGGTAACAGCCCAGACAAGGAGTGACCTCTGCAGGAACCCCAACTCCAACGAACCGCCTACCTTCCTGTCCACACACCTGCTCCAAAGGTTCGAGGCCACTCAACACAGAATATTTTAACACATTGATTGTAAAACATTTTGTGATTTGTCCTTTTGGCTGGAAATGGTGAGTTTGTTTTCCTTGGAATGTATTACATCTTGGAGCATTCCTTTTGTTCCCCCAGGGAGCAGAACGGTTACCGGAACAACCAGGGTGGCGGCATGAGGCCTCAAGCAATGGTCGTGAACAATCCTAACCCCCAGATGAGCGTGGGCCCAGGAGGGGGTATGGGCATGAACAGGGGCTACGGCATGGCCGAACAGGGCAACATGCCACAGCGAGGTGCGCCTCCATACCAAGGCTCAGGGGGCAACCGAATGAATGCAATGAACCAGATGAACCCCATGCATCAGATGAACTCCATGCATCAGATGAATAACATGGGCCAGATGAATCAGATGAATCCAATGGGCTCCATGCATCCAATGAACTCCGGGAACCAAATGGGGCCCATGGGTCAGATGAACCAAATGGGCCACCAACACCACGGCATGCACCACCAGCAGCATCCACACCAGCAGATGGGTCAGTTCCACGCAGGCGGAGGAGGGGGATACGGCATGGGAATGACCAGCCCCCCACAAGCCAGTCAAGGGATGAATGGCGGCCAACACAATGTCATGGGCTCTCCCAGAGTCCGGGGGAGCCCCAAGATGGGCTCCGGTCCCTTTTCACCTGGAGGTATGACACAGATGTGAAACCTCTCTTTAGATACTAAGATGCTGGTATATCTATGGACTGCACTAAGTTTATGGTTGTGTTTTTTGCAGGTTTGAACTCTCCCATGAGCTCTGGTCACCCGGGTGGCTCTGGAGGTGGAGGAGGAGCGACCTTCTCCAGCAGCTCCCTGAATGCCCTCCAGGCCATCAGTGAGGGAGTGGGCAACCCGATGCCCTCCCCCCTCAGCTCTCCTCACCCCCACAAACCAGACAACTCTCCCAGTGTAAACTCTAGCAGCCAGGGCCAGGCTCCAGGAGGACTCTGTAAAATGGGCACCCCGGCCCATTCTGACTCTAAGAGTCCAGGTGGTTCGCTGGGAGGTGGAGGGGAGCAGCAGCACCCGCATACCACCTCCACCGATGTTCCCCCCGAAAAGCTGGACAGCCAGGCCAGCCGAGAGGCGGGTCCTGCCGGGTTAGAGCCCAGTCGACGGGGCCTCGACACAAAGGGTCACAAGAAGCTTCTTCAGCTCCTCACCTCCCCTACAGACGACCTGGTGCCACCAAACCCCGCTCCGAGCTCCGGTACCGGATCCACCTCTGAGGCCAAGGAGGGTGACGGTCCCGGGGTCACAAGCCCGTCTTCCTCCACAGTCGGAATGGGCCAGCAGGGTCTGGGGGCAGTGTCTTCCTCCGGAGGGGTGGGCCATTTCAGCAACCAGTCCCTGCAAGAGAAGCACAAGATCCTCCACAAACTCCTGCAGAATGGGAACACTCCCGATGAGGTGGCCCGTATCACGGCCGAGGCTACAGGTAAGACCTCCCTGGAGACTGGAGGGGTCGAGTCTGCGACCACGGCGCCAGGGTCGTCCAGGGGGTTGGATGTGAAACAGGAGCAGCACAGTCCCAAGAAGGAGAAGACCCACGCCCTCCTTCACTACCTCCTTAACAAGGATGACTCCAAAGAAGGTGGCAACATCAAGCCCAAACTAGAGGAGCTGGAGGGCAGGGGGGGAGCCCAGGGGTCAGGGGTCACTAGCTCTGACGCTCACTCGGTGGACAGCAAGGTTAAGACTGAGCCAACCGATGAGGTATGCATACTTGTCCAACATTAAGAGATAGCTGTAAATGTTGTACCTGTATAGTTTGAACATTTGTAGATGCATGCTTTCCTCATGATGTTTGCATCTTCTTACAGTTGGAGACCCTGGAGACGATTCTTGGAGGGCCCAGGAACAACTCTGCCTTCTACCCTGAACCAGACTCAAGAGCTGCAAAAGAAAGAGCAACCAAACAGGGGAATATTCCTGACAGTTTACATGGTAAAGTGACCAAACCAAATGCTTGACCTTCTTGTTGTGGTGGGTGTTTATATAGTATTGCTTAGTTTTAGTTTTTGCTGGTTTATTTATTGTTTTACTTTACTTTGTTTCCAAAATCATTAAAACATGATAAAAATGTTCTAATTCAGTAAATGTGCAGTTAATAAATCATGGAATCTTTCCTTCCTTCTGTGACTTTAAAATGCATTAAAACTCAACTATAACCTAACTTTGACAAATGATTATATTTTGCCTATGGGATTCAAGTTGATGCAAGTTGATTTCCCCACCGTACTGAAAAGGCCTGCATCCAGGGCCTTCCTCCTAAATGAAATTTATGGTATGTGTTGGAAAACTGTAACCTAACTTTGTGTGAATTACAGATGGAGAGAGAGGCCCCATGGCAGCCAGTCAGCGAGGACCCTACCAGAGGGCCCTCTCTGTGGATTCCAAGCCCCTCAGCGGAGAAGGAGGAGTCGGAGCAGTAGGAGGGGGGCTGGCTGGAAGGAGGAATGTCCCCTGTCCTACCCTGGTCAAGCATGAGAACATGGACACTCCCATCCGTACCGGAGCCATGGCTAATGGATTCCCTGGAGGCATGGGAGTTTGTCCACCACGGGGTGGCGCCACAAGTAACTGACTCATTAACTTCCTCTCAGCATGGCTGGAACTGTTTATTCACCACTGTCCAAAATAAACAAACTGAAACTGCATTAGATCTCCTATGACCTTTCTCAAATGGCAGTATAGGCATTTTAGTTAATTGTTTATAGCAGTCATAAAATGTTAAATTACATGTTTTATATATATATATATATATATATATATATATAAAACATGTAATTTAACATATATTCACAGAGAACATACACCTTTTTGTCTTTTTCGGCCTTTCTCTCTATTTCTATTATTCCCATGATTGCATTCCATGGACAGGCATTACATTTAGTTACATTTTATTAATTCAGTTTGTAAGTTATGTTTAGGCATTGTTTAGTATACACTATACAGTAAAGATAAGGGAGGGTGTTGTGGCAGGACTTTAGGGTGGTTACCACAATTTTGCCATAAACTGAACAAGCAGCAGTTAAAAAACAGGAAGTAAGGGTTGGATTTGATCCCAGTGATGTACATGGATCAACTTTTCCACATAACTTCAGCAGCATTTCAGAGAGACACAGGCGACTGCTTAGAGTTATGGCTGCTAAAGGCCCTACAACAAATAGTAATGTTGAAAATCATCATCATATTAGTGTCACCATTTTTGCAACCTTAGTCTGACTAGTGCCAAGTGGGCAAGATGAATGACAACTGACGACAAGTGATGTGTTTGTTGTGAAGGAGGTATGGGTCGAGGCATGGGAATGCCCCAACGTCCACCCATGACGGGGGCAGGAGAGTGGGGAATGCCCAGGTCAAGTGCCAGCCCTGTGGGAGCACCCGGGCACCCTGGTATGGCCCGTCCTGGAATGATGGGAGGACCCATGATGAACCGCTCCAACAGCGTGCCTGCCAACAGCAGGTCCATGCTGCAGCAGCAACTCTTGGATATGGGTACGTGTGTGTGTGTGTGTGTGTGTGTGTGTACTGGTGCTACTGTACTTGTGAGGGCCAAGACTACAGTAGAATTTCAAAGATTTTCTCTTTTCCTGGTCCTCAAATGATGCGTTCAGGTTTAGGATCAAGCATTTATATTAGAGGTGCACAATTATGAAGTTATGACCGATATCCGATCCAATTATTTGCAGGGTCATATCTGCCGATACCGATTCTGACCGATTCCGATATTATACGGATTATGCTGCCTTCAAACATTAGAAATGCACAAAAGGGGCCCGGATGGTTAGCTCAACCGTCCGGGCACCTAGGCTGCCAAGCCAGCCTGACGGCATGCCGTGGGTTCGACTCCAGATCACTTGTCGCCTTTGCCGCGTGTCACTCCCCCATCTCTCTCCCCATTTCCTGTCAGTCTACTGTAAAAATCTATCATCAAAGGCAAAAAAGCCACACACAAAAAAGAAATACACAAAACAAAAGCGACAGTCATTGACAGTCACATTATTGCGTCATCAATATCTGAAAATAATCTGGATTATTAATATTTAGAGACCGATCCGATACCAATATGTAATTTTTATGGCCGATTTCTATATGCTACCGATTTTATCGTGCACCACTAATTTATATAATTTAGGACTTTAGGTTTTAGTATACTTCATTGCATACTGGTGTCGCACACCATAAATAGCGCACACCACATTCTTACGCCGTGTTGTGGCGTGAGCATGTAGATCTATTTTCGGCTTTAGGGTTATATGTACGAAGAATTGCATGAATAAAATTGCCATCCTAAAATAGTGTAGTATGACAAACATTGGCCTAGTGGTTAAGGCATATACCACATAGGCTCTGACAGCGAGTCGTGGGTCTGACTACCTAGTACCTTTGCTGCGTGTCACTCCCCGTCTCTCTCTCCCAGAAAAGCCAAAAACTATCATAAAAAGTGTAGTAAAACAAATGTGTGTTCTGATATATGACAGTTTGGCGACGACTACAATGTTCCTAAAGTGGCTTTACTGCAGTCATAATATTAACATTAGGCCTCTACAGTTTTGTTCATATTAGATTGACAATGATTAATGAATGTAAGTCAATGTCCCCAAACGATTGCAAAGCCAACGTGTGTTTGAGTTTGATGTAATTACAAGATCTTTATTAGCAGTTTGTTGATAAGACATTATTACAGGCCTGCCACATCAACGCCAGTTCTACAATGTAATCCATGTCTACATGTCATTAGCATTAATCATTCTATGCTTGATGTTTTCTTTGTTGTATGTCTATCTCCTCCTGAATTATATATGTTTTGCCATCTCTGTAGGTCCCAATGAAGCTAATATGGGCATGAGTCCCTATGGTGGACAAGGTCCCCCACCTCAGTCCCCCTCCTGGCCAGACTCTGCCATAGGAATGGACAGACCACAGATGGACAGACCACAGAATAACACCAACAGGTGAACACAATAGACTGTTATGCATGCAACGTTCCAAACAGGCCCTTCCCAGACTGCTCTCCAACACAGTTATGTATCAGAGACTAGATGTAGTCATGTTGTTAGTCTAGATACTTTGTATGCATGACATGTAGTCCCAACTATCTGCACCCCTCAGCATTTATGATTAGTGATTCATAATGAGTCCTTGCAAGTGCAACACACGTGTCCTCCCTTATTCGCTCCTACTCACTTTCTTTTTGTTCGTTTTTTTTCTTCCAGGGGCCAGTTTGGGAACCCCCTAGATGAGCTCCTGGTGCCGCCGTCCACCAGTGAGGGTCAGAGTGACGAACGTGCACTGCTGGACCAACTTGACTCTCTGCTCAACAACACTGATGTCATTGCTCTGGAAGAAATCGACAGAGCTCTGGGCATCGCTGACCTTGTGAGCCAGGTAATAGACAAAACTGATGCTATGATATACAGTATATATAGTTCTATAGTACGGGTAAGGAAATGGGTACTTGTAGTCTTGTATGCATTGATAATGGAAGACATTTCAGAAAAGCATATCCATTTAGGAATTGTAGTACAAGAGCATTTTCATTATAAAACTGAACTCTAAATCATGACTCTTTCAACCCCACAGAGTCCGGGACCTGAGAGTCAGGGTCAACCATCAGAACCCTTCCCAGGGCCTGACTCCCCCATGGTCATGGACCAGAAACCCATGTATGGCCAGGGCTACCCTGGCCCCCCCGGTGGCTCCACCATGGGTATGCAGGCCAACTACAGCGGCAGCCCAATGCAGGGCCAGTCTCCTGCAGGCTTCAACCCTATGATGAACCAGATGGGCCAGCCGGGAGGCTTCCCAGGTATCGCCGGCATGGGTAACCCCCGTGCCAACATGATGAGACCACGCATGATGAATGCCACCAAGCCCCTCCGACTGCAGTTACAACAGAGACTACAAGGGCAGCAGGTGAGTGATCACAGAATCCATTGTTTGTTACAAGCTTGTATATCTTTTTTTTTTTTTTTTGCTTAACCATTTGCTTAAAAGAATATATATTAAAGATTTGAACTAAAATCTTTGCTTTTGGGGCTCCCTGGAACAAAATATTTTGAGATGGTGGTCCGGGGCCAAATATGTACATATCATTATGGGTGGTCCTTGACATGAAAATGTTTGAGCACCACTGCAACATACGTTTTTTAGAAGACATTTGTATCGCTGTAAATTATGCTTGTTTGGAATACACCAGTACAAATGTCAAATTAAACCTTGTATATTTATCTTGTAGTTTATGAACCAGACTCGACAGGGCATGAAGATGGAATCTGCCCCTGGAGGAAACCCTGCCATGCGCCCAGGCATGCAGCCTGGCATGCAGCCTGGCATGCAGCCTGGCATGCAGCAGCCTGGCATGCAGCCTGGCATGCAGCAACCTGGCATGGGTGGTCAGGTATGTAGTCACCACACCCTGATGCAATACACATCCACATACACAACACTCTTGAGTAAAAGCAGATGTAAATACATTAACGTTTATTCTACAGTTAAATCTCCTTTGCAAGCAGTTCTGTAAAAGTTAATAGGCTGAATGTCTCACAGGTCAAATGTTTTTACCAAGTAGCTGATCTGTGAACTGCTCATATTCCTCCATAGCCTGGTTTCCTGAATGCCCAGATGATTGCTCAGCAACGCAGGGAAATGATGAATAATCAGCTAAGAAGACAGCGAATGATGCAATTGATGCAGCAACAGCAGCAGCAGCAACAACAACAACAACAACAACAACAGCAGCAACAGCAAGGCCAAGGGCCAGCTGGAGGCTTCAGCCCACCTAATGTCACAGCTCCAGCGGGCATGGATAACCCCATGGGTGGTGCCCCAATGAACCAGCCTGGACAACAGGCCTTACACTATGGGGGCAATTATGGTAAGACACCACTTTCTTCTCATGTACTTTAGGCATATATACTATACTATATACTAACAGCCTCCAGTGAGCACCTCTCAGACTGTCTGAACATATGGCATATTTCCTCTTTTGTGTTTTAATTGATATATAAATCTTTATATTTCATAATATTAATATTTAATTCCCTAGATGCTTCACTTAAATCCTCATTATCCTTGCCAATATTCAAGAAATATTTGTGCAGTCTGTGTTTTTTATTTCTTTATTGCACAGCTGCCCCCCCTTTGCCAAACTCGTAGACTTTTGTATTGTTCTTAATTGAACTTTTAATCTGTTTTAAATCAATGACCTCTTCCATACAGGAAAAATAAGCCAGCTGGCATCTTCCTTTCCTTGCATTGTATTTTTGTTCTTTGATATGTTATTGTCTATATTTTGTACTACGTGCTAAATAAATAAACCTAAACTTAAATGTACCTTAGAATGCACTGTACAATTTCCATGTGAATTATTCATCCCACGTTACAGTGCTTAAGACTGTTCTTTATGCACATGCAGGCATGAACCAGCAGGGGGAGTCATCATTCATTGGACCAGGCAGCCCACCAGGCAACATGATACCTGGGCGAATGGGAGGCCCTCCTCAGAATGCCATGATGCCAGGGATGCCGGGCAATCCCCAGGGAGGACCTATGTACCAGTCTGCTGAGATGAAGGGATGGCCACAGGGTGGCATGCCACGCACCAAGTAAGTTGAGGGGTAGTTCGGGGGGCGGGCCTTCTGGCTAACTGCATGCCAAATGAGCACCTCCCGCAAATCTGAAAAAGCTAATCGTAGCCGATCGGAATGGAATCTCAAAGATATGACAGTTACAAACCAGTAAGACGCCTGAGGGCATCTGCCTCATTGACGGCAGACTTCTGGGCGAGCTGGTGCTTTGGCATGGGGTGTCAGATCAACATGGAATGAATTCTGTACTGGACATATATTATAAGGAGCATGCCTTGAGTGTACAGGGTTTTATGAGGTCAGATCAACATATGGAATGTCAGAACAGGTCAGCTCCATACAGTATATGGAGATCTAAGGGTGATAGCGGGGACATTCTCTTGAGTGTACAGGGTTTGATGAGGGCCCAGGTAGGGCCGGGCCTTAATTTTCGGGTCTGTCATTAGCACAGCGTCGCCTAATTTGCGATCTAACCACGGGTCAGAAAAACTTTGGCCTACTCATCATTTATTTTCATTTTTTCCCAGTTCCCAAGCTAATCTCTTAACAACTCTCTTCCCCAGCCCCACAGTGAGTACTGAGTAATCTGTCTCACCAGTTGTGCTCAATCAATATTTATTAACATTATTAACCTTTTCCCCACTAAAAAACGTAGTCTGCGTTATTTGTCGGGAAGCGACGGTGCCAAAATACGTATCTAGGTTTATTCAGTTGTATAAATGTGTTTGATTCGATCCAGTGGAAAGGCTACTCACATTAGCTTCGGATGGCTATCTGTTGTTAGCTTAGACCCTCTTGATTAATGCACGCACGTGTGTGCACGTCGAGACAACACACACACCATTAAGCTGACACAACATGGTATGGACTAGTGTATATAACTTCATATTTCCTTGTGGATATATCTAATGTATTTCTAATACCTTCTTTGTTTTTTTTGTCCAGTGCCTACCCCCAGCAGCAGTTCCCCCAGCAGGGCAACCAGGGCCAGTTTGGATCTATGATGATGAACAACTCCATGGGTGGTCCCGGGCCAGTCAGTGGGCCGGGAGCAGGACCGATGCAGGGCCAAATGGGCATGAACTCCATGGGAATGGGCCGAATGCCGATGGGACCTGATCAGGTACATAACGAGGACAGTGATGGCAGTGTTTGACACCATGTTAACAGATTAATCGCCCAGGACGAAGTTCTTTGTCCTTTCTATTAGTAACGCCCGACGCTCAGGACGAAGTATTGTCCTAAAGACAAAGTTTATTGATACGAGAACAGATCGCCTGGCTGTATAGCCCAGGCGCGCCTGCTGGGCTCTCCTCGGTGACGCGCAAGACTGAGACGTCATCAAAAAACTCCCTCTGTTTAGCTGATGAAAACGAAAATCTTAAAACGTTCATAAATCGCGATCTAAATCATCCCGTCTTTTTCTGAAAAAAGATCCTGTGTTAGACGGCGCTCCGCGGTCCAGTCGCTAGTCTCGATAGATTTATTCTTGTCTCCCGTTGTTGTCGATCGATTCTAAAGTGCTGTGGCTATTGTTAGCTGCTACACAACATCATGAACTTCCGGCCGGTCCGTCCGGAAAAGGCGTCCGTGTTTATAAATCGACTGGGCGCATGAATGTAATGGATTAAATAGTTCCGGGCAATTAAAGTGTTATAATCCTGTTCTGAACAACAAAGAAATGAAAGAAAACCCCTTCAAACATCTCTTCAGAGCATTGAATTCTATTGTCATTTGTTTGATGGACTCTATTGTCATTTGTTTGAGTTATTTGATAACAGCTTGTTGTCTTTTCTCTACTCAAAGTGCGTGTGCCAGAAATTCAACCTATTTTGCTATAAACCACTCTTCTTTCGGTTGTGGTCACACTGTTAGACTAGCATTGTTAAATTATCTGAAAAGTGTTTGGTGGACACAGGGATGTGTAGATGTTGTCTTAAATAGAGACTGTATACTCGTTATCACAGATATACTGTATCCGTATGTTATCCGAAATGCGCTTATCTTCTTTTTACAGAATATTATGGCAGAAAATGATAGAAATTTGTTTTATATTTATTTATAGTTCCGATTTATAATTAACTTTACAGTGACATTTACAATTTCAATGCACTGATATCATTTTGGACAATAAAGTTTATTGTTAAACTGTAAAATATTCTTCCATACATATCTTTTTGTCATTGCAGAAATATTGCTGAGGAGGATCACTGACGGCAGTAAGAGTCCTTATGAAGAGGGCAGTAGAATCTTCCAGAGTCTTCCAGCTGTGGCGGAGCAGTGTGAGGCAGAAGACAAGCTGGGTTTCGGGGACCCCTGCCCCACACACTCTCTCACACACACACACACACACACACACACACAGAGTCACACACACACATACAAATACACCCTCCATCCCAGACCTCTAGTAGACCTGAGTCACACCACAGGGACAACCCAACAGACTGCTTCTTTTCGGAGACCATGGGCCAAATAAAGAGATGCCTTCCCCTCCTCAGATTCACTAACTAGCCTGACCTCTGACCCCTGCACTAATAGAAGATCCTGGCAATGTCTGTGCACATGTATGAATCTGTGCATGAGCAACATGGAACTGTCAGGCAGTGTTCAGCCACGTGGCTGCAAGCAGATTGGGACTACGGTACAACTGGCTGTGGCTGCACTTTACCTGGAGGCTTCTATAAGGAAAAGGATTGTTGCAATATTTCTTAAATATTACAGCCTTATTAGAGATTTAATGCCTTCACACCAATGGGTTTCACTTTCACTTCTTAGCCTTTCGCATCATTTTTGACAAGTCAATGGAAGCTATAAGCACACAGGTTGTTTCCACGTTATGCAGATTGGAGCAATAACTCTTGCCTCTAAGCTTTTAGGCTGAACCTGAGCAACATAATCCCTGTCACAAGCAAAGAAATGGTACTGCAGTATTAGATGTCACAAATGTCCTCTGTGAATATGAATTGTAAATATGTTACAAAATATATCGGCCATGCTTTTTATAGACCCATTTTATTGCACATATAAATTGTATTTGCTCATAGGTCAATGCCGCTTTGGGTGATTTGCAGTTATTTCGTTTTAACCATTACAAATATTAGCAGGCGCTTGGGTTTTTGTTTGGTAAATTCAAACACTTTTTTTTCCTCTCCCCCAAAAAATATAACAGCCATGGTTTTTCATCAGACACTTTTATTACCGACAAGTATCCGATGGATAGAAAGAAGGCTGGAGCTTTCGTATTATCATATATTGATAGATTGTAGAAGTGAACTCTGCCAGGACAGCCTCAATATAATGGAGGATTTTATTCATTGCAGCAATGTGCGTGTGTGAGTGAGAGAGCTGGAGCGTGGTTGGTGCAGTGTGTATGTGTGCGTGTCTGCAGTACCATGAGGATGGGAACACATGGTTCCTGGCTACTCCACCAGGTCTGTTCCTGACAGCGTTCTGCCTCCTCTACCAAACTGTTGCTGTGGAGTGTACTTTTTACCCTTCCTCTATTTTCCTTTGACTGTTCTTCTCAATTCACTGAGAAATCTACCTTTTTAAAACATGCACAATCCAAAGATATTTTTCCACATCTTTGTATAGTTTCTGAGATCGCTGGTGTACATTTTATATTATTACATACATTATATTATGCCACTGGTAAATGGGTACATATCATATGGGGGGTGGGGGGCAGTGGGAAGCTATCTGTGCTGTTCTGAGGACTGTCAACTCCAACCACGTAGTAAGAAGTCCTACATCTGGAAGAATTATGGATTTTGGCTGTGAATGACGAATACCAATGGGATGAAATTCTTTTTTTTTTTTTTCTTACATATCAATCAATCCCTTTTATATTTTTCAGGAAATAACTTCATTTTCCTGAAGTTAACTAAATCTGGACACAAAATGAAGTGCAAAAGAAAAACATTAAGGCTGGAGATCATTCTTGGAAATGAGATAAGCTGTCATTTTACAGGATAGGATGTATATTACAGATGATTTTTGTTTCTTCTCTTGATGTTGATATTGATGTAAATACAAATTTCTATTTAAACACTTTTGTCTCCAGAATGTCCTTTTTGTTGGTTCTGTATTCAATAGGCTACTTAAAAGTCCAGGCTGAGATAAAAATGTAAATGAACAAATGGTTAGACACATGTTTTATTATTATTATTCTCTAGTCTAACTGACTTCAACTCTTGACAGGGGACTAACCCTATTAGATGGCAAATTATTTTTGAGGATGTTCGTTTAGAGCTCTAAATGACAACATGAGACACTCATGTGGCCAATATAAACATCTTGTGACTGGGTTCGTTTTATACAATAACCACTGCATTCATGTCTCGTAACTACATAGCCTATAGTGGCAGTGAATCTGCAATCGTATGTGGCAGCCACAGTAGGCGTCCCTCACGTCACAATTTTTTAATTGTATTGCTATATTTTTGTCAGCTTTATGCTTCCATATGTAGGGTTGTTTATTGTTCATGCTTGTATACAGTGTGATGGGGTAATGCAGTTCCAAACTATTTAAACTAAAATAATGTGAATATAAACTTATGTAGCCTACTGTATGTGTACGGATGGGCCAAAGGTGCTTTTTCACTGCCACTAAAGATTCTAGGTTTAAGAAATTCTTACCAAATATCACATGCTGTCATCTGGTCTTATTCATTAAACTCTCTTAATGGCCATACTATACCTAGTACCAAGAGTTATATAGCGTGTCCTGAATTATACAGCGTATAATTAGCGTGATGTCTGAACAATCTGTAGGAGTATAATATCACAATGTATTTGGCAAAAAAATAAATAATGACCTGCATGCGGGGCAGTCGGGCAGCCCCACACAGGCGTGCACTATGCACAGTTCACGCGTATCGGTCCCATGATCGGTCCAGTCAGTGGGACGGACTGACGCACGGGCGGACAGGGGCGAAAACGGAGACTCGGCCACGCCTTCGGCCTGGCGGAGATGACAAAATCATAATTTCTGGATCCAACCAACACTATTGTTAATTTGTTATTGTCTGCAACCGTCCATATATGTCGAATGGCCTAGACAGAGGGTGGCGCTCTTGTCCTTACTCCTTGTGGTTCAATGGAGTTGATGGTAGATGCCGATGGCAATTCTCTAAACGGCCGCAAGAGAGCATTAAATTACAACAACAATTCGAATTGGCTTGTACTTAACGAGACAAAATAATAAGGTATGCTGAATTGTAAAACATGTTTTTGACGTCGTTATACCATGATTTAATAGTAGCCTAATAAAATGCATAGTAGCCTATTTTACTTAATAGGTGTGGAGACCACAATAGCCTCAACCAGAATATGTCAAATGTATGTGTAGATGACACACAAGTGTTATTGAATAGCAAAAAAATAAAGAATAAAAATAATAAGAAGAAGCAGTTAAATAATTGTTTATGACATGCGAAGTTTCTGCTTTTCAATATTATGCTGCTTCTCTGAGTTGAACCCAAAGACTGTAGCCTAGGTTTCTTTCTTTAAAAAAAAAGAAGGGGAAAAAAAGGCGTAGTGTATATTAATAGCAGGCAGGCTTATAACTACTGTACTGTGTGGGAATCTATAACAGAGAGCAAGAGTCTCTCTCTTGGCAGCGTTCCCGGCCCATCTGTGGCCTGGCTCGTGGATTACTGTTTGTTAATGTTTCAATCAGCTGTGTGTTGAGGAATGTGGAGCTATTTAACCTGAACTTCCCCAGGTGTGCCGAGGCGCCGCTCAGTCTGGGCCCCGTCGCCCTCCCCTGCCCTTGGCACAAAGCTATCACACAAACACAATCACACACTGGCCGTGCCTCAACGCCGGGCCTGCAGCTGTGCGCATCGCACCGCAGGGAAATGGGAAAAACATTGCACCAGGGAGACAGAATAAATCAAATAACGAATTGCCTCTCCAAACCATTTTAACCCGTGCCCTGCTGAAAGACCACTCAGGATCTGATTTAGGCTATTATATTTAAATTGGTTTCCAAATGATGTGTGTTGAAGTAGGCCTATAGGCTAAATCAACTTTTAAACTAATAGGCCTAACTCAATAGCTGTGCTGCATATGTATTATTTTGTCTACACCAACTAACATGGCTCATAAAAATCACCCTAGTCATGTAGCCCTTTTGAATAAAATCTAGCATTGCAATTGTCATATTTGATTTTAGGTACTTTAATTATTGCCACTATTTATCTCTGGACTAAACGGATACTTCCTCTTGTAATTTGATACGTTAATGAGCCATACAAAAACAAATTACCAATTTAGCTGGTATGACTGGGCCACCAGCCCTGGTTTTATGTTACATGAGGCAACAATGAGTTGGCTTCATTTATTCTTTGGTTTAGCTGTTGCTGACAGCCTCTTCAGTTGAGCCTATAGCAAATCTGCAGACTGCAGTTTATATTAAGATTAGGCCTAAACACATCACCATAAATGTTTAATTTATTTAATATGTGCTTTAGCCCCATCCTAGCATTTTAAGATAACCCTTATGTGAGGTGAGGAGAAATTTATATTGCACATTTGCACTGTAACCCCCCCCCCCCCCCCCCCCCCCCCCCCCCACACACACACACACACACACACACACACACATACACAAAGTTCAGTGAAGCAATATTCTTGTTCAAAAATATTTTGTCATGTTTTAATAAAAACACAATTAAGTACATTGTAAGAAACAATAGCTTTCACGTAACGTGACATTGTAATATACAATACAATCTTTCGCTCAGGAATCTGAGAAATGTAAATTTCCTTTAACAAAATTTCTACACGGTTTACACAAGATACAAAAACGTAGCAGAAATATTAGCTTTCTTTAGAAACTCTACAAGCAACAAGCAACGTTGCGCTGGAAGCCTAACTGCCGTGATCTCCCGGCTAACCCAGTCTATTTGGACACCAGTCTTTCTCCAAAGGACCTCGGATGAATCGAGGGCCTTGAGTGACAGATCCTCTCCACAAGAGAATGTCCACAGAATGTTATTTTCTAGCATGGGAGTTCGAAACGTCCCTACTCAGTTCAAGGTTCTTTTTAAAAATGTGTTTGAAAGTCACATCAAGTAGCCTTGTTCGTTCTTCATAGTGCTCGGTGCTGGAATGATGAGACGATGCTCCATGGATTCTAGCGGCACATGATTCTGTCGTCCGAGCATCCATTCTGCAAGGAAAGAACACAATATATTTAGAACATAATCATGACATGTCAACACAGGGACAGCAGCCCATTTACAAAGCATAGCCTACAGAGATGCATAACTGATAAGCGATAATGCCATCATTGTTGTGCGTTGAGTTGCTTTATCATGCGTAATGAATCATTATAACGCAACTCAACGCACAACTTGCCACCGGCTCGGCTTGTTGTGTTAAGAAATTCGAGTCACCGAGAAAATAGGCTATATACATTGATGGCGATATTTACCTCAACTGAGATGCTGGCGAGCTCCGCGTTCAGGGTGGTCAGTGGCGTGCGAGGCAGGCTGCCTGCGCCGTGCTGGCGGCTCTTCTCCGGCTCGTCCAACTCGACCTGCAGGTCCCAGATATAGTCGATAACGTGCTGCAGGATTTCTACTTTGCTCGCCTTCTTGTTGGTGGGCAGGGTGGGCACGAGCTCCTTCAGCTTGCTGTAGCAGCTGTTCATGTCCTGGAGAAAGAGGGTCATCTGTTCGTCGAGCAGCGGAATCTTGCATTTGGTGATGGCCAGACTCTGATCCGACAGGCAGCGCACCATCTCCTCACCGCCGACCTTGCTCTTCAGGGCGCAGGTAGATCCAACAACCTTCATCTTGATGTGTACTTGAGATGTAGTTTCCAAGAATGGCGAGGGAAAACGATAGTGGGGAAAGCCAAGTAGCTTAAGTTACAGTGATAGCAAAAGTCTTCTCTGTCGCTTGAAGGTGTTGACACTGGAATGTTGACACTTTTAAACCTCCACATGGGTGAACCTCTCCGCCTTTATAGTTGACCAGAGGCTCGAGGGCGTTCTAGTTGCGTCCTGTTTGCGGGTAGGAGCCAATGGGGTTGCTGCATTTGTATTGGTGGGGCTGTTCACAACTGTTTTCTCGGCCAATGGCAGCGCTTGGCTGGTTATCGAGATTTACAATCTGTTTGAGGGATGGCGTTACAAATGGAAACAAATGTGTGTCTTTTACGGGTGATATGTGGGAATCCAGCTGTCCATGGCTTGGGGACTCTGCAGGTGTAGATTGCCTGGGGACAGTCAAGGGGGTGGTGAATGCATGGGTATGTACTGTGTGTGTGAATGTGTGTGGGAATGGGATGGGATTGGGAAGGCATGAATAGGATGAATGCTTGATGATAATTACCATCACATCCTAGAATTGTATATGTATACCCACAGATGTGGGTATACATTAAACTAAGATAAGTAATTAACAGGTTAGAAAAAAGGAAGCTTTAGCTTATTTGTATTTATTTTTAATTCGCCCATGGCAAATATGTTTACTGCAATTTTTTGTTTATTTAATCTTTTTTGTCTCGTGAAACACTTTATATTAACGCATTAATTTGGAACATTGCAAAAATCACGAGGAACGTGTGCTGATTATTTTAGTCAATTTCCTGCACTGTCATTCACATATGGCTGCCCAGACAGTTACATTCAAAGCTCTCTTTATACGGTACAAACTGCACTTAAAAAAAAAAAAACAACACACAGACTCTCTTTTTCCTCTCGTGAACGAAGCCCCTGTGAGCAACTTCACGGATTCCTTCACATGTTCTCCGTGTGTGTGCTCAGCCTTGTGTGCACATAGAAATTGCATTGCTCTGTTCTGAATCTTCCTCCAGATTGTCCAAACAAGCCGAAGCAGACTGGCAGGCGCCAGCGCGGTGACGTCACCCATTCATCCGAGCCTTGACGCCTGTCAGCCTGGCGCCGCGCGGGCGGTCTCCATGGAGACCTCAAACAAGAGGCTCGCACTCCCCCATTCACCTGCGTAGCGCGCAGACCCTGAGAACAAACTGGCTGCGGAGATCATCATTCATTTATCACCTTAAATCACTCTGATGAGATTACCGCCCAGCGCACCTGCAAACGGCCATTGTCACCATGCTAACATGAACAGTGTCCTTAAACCAAAAGAATGGGGAGGGAGGGAGGGAGGCTGCTTTGAAAAGGAAAAGCTATTCCTGCCACATTTTACACAAATTTGCAGGACAATTCTTGCATTCCTGAACATGGCATTTTCACAGCCTATCTTAAACTCCCCTAGCTAACTCCTCGCGTTTGCAAGACTATTTTACAGAACTTCATAAACAATTATCATAGTGGTTTTTTTCCGTTTCTTTTCTTACTTTCTTTATTTTTCTTTTTTTTTCTTTACAAGACCCCAACTTATTTGCACCCAGCATATGGCTATTTTATAAATAAAATATGTAGGCCTATACACTTTTGTGCAAAACACATTTTTCTACAGATTACTTTTTTGTTTTTACTTATGGTGTTTTTATTATAATGCACAAAGGAATGCAGCATGCCATTTCCATCCTTGTTTACATTTTTAAATGTAACAATTTTGGTAATTATATATATGCTGTATTTTTTTTGTTATCAAATGTTTTTTATTTAAGACAAAAAAGCACAATACACCATGTTAACAGCATGAATGAATAAAGAAAACAAAACAAGTAACACGTACAACAGCAAAAGAAAAGAACACAAAACAAACAACAAACAATCCCACCCCTCCCCCCGGGACCAAAGATGCCACAAAATGCACACCTGCGTCAAGACTCCTACTATATATATGCTGTATTATAATATACTGTAACCTATATATATCATAGCTATTTATATATATATATATATATATATATATATATATATATATATGGAGGACTGTTTCTTTCTATATATATATATATATATATATATATATATATATATACACACTGATTTGAGAATATACAGATAACTGCAATAATAACAACTTCAGCATTGCTCTCTTGTAACAAAGTTTACTACTATGGAGGACTGTTTCTTTCTAGCTGTTGCGGTAGCCTGTAAAAACTTTTTTTTAAACTTTCTTTTTTTTTCTTTGATTTTTTTTCCCCTACCCTCTGTCCTAGGTCGCAGCTGACAGGGCGGAGGGAGGGCCGGGTGGGCAGAACAATGGGAGTGCGGTGCAGGGATTGTGGGAGAGAATCTAGGCTGGAGCCACAGTGTCTGGAGCGCCCCTCCACTCCCCTCATCCAGCTTTTGTTCAGCTGCAAAAGCTATCAGCACTTCCTACTGACACCAACAATAACTCCACACAGCTGGGCCCTTTTTAGCCTGTTTACAGCACATCAAGGCAAGGGGAGAGAGAGAGGGAAGAGTAGAGACAGAGGAGGGGAAAGAAAAGTGAAACATATTAGCTCCTGATTTTAACTGACAGAATGGCACAACACCTCCCCCCTCCCCTCCCTTGCTCCCGTATCCCCAAAACAACCCCTTCTTCTCCAGACACTGGTGGATGGAGCTGATACAGAATTCATTTCCCGCGGGAGCCTAAATGTCAAATTGATTACAACTGTAACAGGCTGTAAAGACCAGCTTGTATTCTGCTACTGTTTGTATCATCGATGTAGCAACATCCTGCATCCATCAAACAGACGATTTTTTTCCTTCACCATCAGAACATTGTAGACAATCTTTGTGCCAGCACAAAAACTTTTTTTTCTGTCCTTAATGGTGTTTTCAGTAGAACTTGGTACCAGTTGGTGGAGAGGAAATGTATTGGCTAATACGCCCTCATTCTTGTTCTTTTATCGCTATAGAAAATAGCTCCACAACAGCAGTGTACAGGAAGGCATCGGGGGAAAAGTTAGTGCAGGACTTTGTTCAGAGGAAATAGGACATTCCAGTAATGCTTTCACACTTTTGCTGCTGTTATTATTACTGGGGCGGGGGTTGGGGGTAGGGTGGGGGACAATGAGTTGTACGCATACAACTTCCTGAACACACGTAAAACCACAACAGGATCTAATGAAGCTGTTTCTTTGGCAGATGATTTGACTTGAATATGATTCTTCATATATAATGTTGATATAGAGGCTGCTATGGAATTTTATTAGACGTTGTGTGAACCACATGAAAGTTTCACTCTCACACACACACACACACACACACACACACACACACACACACACACACACACACACACACACACACACACACACACACACACACACACACACACACACACACACACACACACACACACACACACACACACACACACACACACACACACACACACACACACACACACACACAGAGAGAGAGAGAGAGAGAGATACACATATTCAGGCCATCTCCCTGCAGCTGTGGGATTAGTTTCCAGCTCCCAGTCAGGCTCTTCCTGTTTGCTTGATAATGATCACACCTGTGTGCAGGTGTGTGTAGAGGCTCATATGGAACAGGGAGGGGTGTGGCGTCAGGTACGAACACTTTTCCGCCACTGAGGCGTATTTCCTCGCTTGCATCTCGTGTGCACTGCAATGATTGAACTATGACACTCGGGGTTCCTATAAGGTCCAAATAAAGCCCATTTGCAGTCTCGGAATGTGGGGGACAGGGTGTTAGGTTATGCAGCACGTCTGCTCTGCCGTCACCCATCGGTGAGTGAGTGGCCGGCTCCAGTCCTTGTGGTAACTGTTGTGCCCTGGCCTGGGGGAGCCCAGCCTCTGTAATGACTGTGGTCCAGTGGGGAGTCACATCCTGTGGGCTGACGGGCCCAGCCCGGTTCAGAGATGTGTCATCAGACCTGCTGGAGCCTCGCCGTCTGTGGGTATTCTTCCTCTGTGGGTGCCCTCCCTCCTCGGAGAGAGCCAGGGGCAGGTTACGGGAACACTATCTCTATCTGATAGTCTCACAGACATCCTTGAAACCTCACAGGTGTCCTTCACTCTGTCCTTGGTGCGCCAGCAGGACGGATGCTTTCCCTCTCCCTCGTGAGGACAGCCGACAGCTTGTGTGTGTGTGTGTGTGTGTGTGTGTGTGTGTGTGTGTGTGTGTGTGTGTGTGTGTGTGTGTGTGTGTGTGTGTGTGTGTGTGTGTGTGTGTGTGTGTGTGTGTGTGTGTGTGTGTGTGTGTGTGTGTGTGTGTGTGTGTGTGTGTGTGTGTGTGTGTGTGTGTGTGTGTGTGTGTGCAGTCACCGGACCCAAAACTACCCCTCCTTTACACCCCTATGGCCATCTTCCTGCGCCTGGTTCCCACACACACTATCAAAGCCCTTTAATGGCTTCTAATTAGCTCCCCATCTGCTGGTGACAGCGCACTGGTGGCATGCTAAAGCACCCATTGAGAGCATAGGCATTGTGCTCTGGAATACTTTCCACTCCAGTGGCAATTGCCTGGAGAGAGAGCTTTAGCTGGGGGTGTGGGTGTGGGGGGTCGGGGTGGGGCTGGTCGAGAAAGGGGCTGTTGGGTGGTGTTCTCTGTGGTCAGAGGTTTGGGGGGTTGGCAGGGTAGGTGAAACACACAATGGGAGACAGTGTTACGACTTGTTGCAAATCTAATAACACACAGCTCCCCTTTTCCGTCCACTGGACATCGACCCCCTTCTTCCTTTTCAGCCCCCACCTCACCCCTCCCCTCTGTATCTTCCTCTCGTTCACTTGGGTAACATGGTGGTGTTGACTTCACACAGCAGGTGGGCAGAAGGGGCGAGTTGATATGAGGTTAGCATCCGAAGGCCGCCGCGGGACAGTTTTTTGAGCCATCATCACAGGGCGATAAAACCTGATTAGGTGCTCTATTGTGTTGGAGAGCGATATGGCTATAGTTCCCCTCGTGGACTTAACAATAGGTCCACCTCTATAGAACCTGTAAATGTAGCTTAATGAGGCCTCTTCATTAGCAGGCCCATCTATCTGTGAATAGTGTGGCAGACATACTATATGGCCTCTCCGGGATGCTCAACAGGGGCCAGGTCCACTGGCTGTGGTTGGGTGGGGTGGGAGGGACCAGCTGTTCTCAGCTGGTAGCCAGTGGATGCCTACAGGGGGGCAGGGCCCACTGCTGCTGACCAGCTGCGCCCCAACACAACAGCAGGGAGGGAGCTGGAGGACAAACAATGTGAAACCATCAGATCACCTAGAGCAGTCTTCATGCCATTCACTGACTTCACTCTTACTGAGTCGCTGCTTGGACACACCTCATGGAGCACAGCACACAACTGGATGGAAAACACCATCATCATCCACGTTGAGTTATGCAGCTGCTGTGCTCAAGCTATAGTGCAGATGCCGTTACATTAGCTTTCTTTATAGTACGTTGTGAGAATAGAAATTCTGCTATAAAAAAAGTAAAAAAGAAAAATTATTCAAACTACAAAAATATGGAGTGATTCTGGCCATGCGAAGATTCCCCCATATCTGAATGTGCTGTGTTGAAATGATTGGTGACGGCCCGTGGAAACACACACACACACACACACACACACACACACACACACACACACACACACACACACACACACACACACACACACACACACACACACACACACACACACACACACACACACACACACTCTCTCTCTCTCTCGCTCTCTCTCTCTCTCTCTCTCTCTCTTTCTCTCTCTCTCTCTCACTCACTCACACACACATCCCACAGCTGCACAGAGGCGTCCAGTCAGCACGGCCAGGGGACATGGGAGCCAAAGCCTAAAGATGGAGCCTGGACAGTGGCAGCTGGGGAGCTGACAAAGCCCCATTCAGAGGCCCTAGGCCTGGGGACAATGGCTGGGCCAGGCTGAGCCCTCTCCTCCACTCTTCCACCCAAAGATTAATACTTCAGATGGGCTTCCCGGTGGCAGGCAGGGCTAAAAGGAGAGCCCTCCTGTTTGTCACTGGGCATTGTGCAAGTCGCCTGAGAACCAACCTCTTGGATGGGCTTGACAAATGAGAGCAGCTATTGACAGTGAACAGATTGGGCCCACCACTTTTGTTTTGATTGTGCAGTGGGTATAATCATGTTATTTGGGCCTCGGGGAGTTGTTGTTTCTCTCCTGATGCTCTTGACACCAAATTCCACCATAGCACTCTCTATCCTGCGGCTGAGTTGCGATCTGAGCCTGCTCAAGTTTCCTCTCTTGTTTGTTGTTTCTATTTATCAAAGCTGTATGGAAGAGGAACCACTGCAAGGGGAAGTAAATTTTCTTGGGTGTGGGAATCTGTATCTCTATTCACGTGTCTTTGAGAAGGCAGTGCAGGTGCAACAGGTGTGTGCGCGCGTGTGTGTGTGTGTGTGTGTGTGCGTGCGTGCGTGCGTGCGTGCGTGTGCGCACGTGTGAGACAGAGTGAGTTCTGACCACAGTCAATAGGCCCTACAGTGCACAGGTGATTGTTTTGTGTTCTATGCAGACTTCCTCCCCACACCTGACCTGAATAAAAGTGTTAAAAAGAAAACAGCCCCAGCCAGGGGACTGCAGTAACCAGAGACACTGGTCGGTGGAGGGAGGTGGTTTAGTACAAGCAGCTCCAACGTAACAACCCTCCGCCCACCATTCGACTCTCACAGCCCCAACCCAGGGAGTGGAGTGCAGGTGTTTAGCCCTCAGCAAGGCAACATTTCAGGTTAAACTGTAGGAACGCTGCCCCGCCTCACCGCCGGGAACTAGAAGTGGCCGTTCGGCATGCAGAATCCCCCGCACACCTGTGTGCTGCGAACCAGGAAATGTGTGGTACGTTTTTCAAATGAGGTCATGTGATTTATTTTCCCAACAGGAAGTGTCCCACAAACTCTAGAGGGACACCCCATACGCAGCTGATGAGATCATAATAAACATTTTATATAATATAAAGTTAATATAGCTTATTTATGGGATTTTGTTACATTGAAATCACATGTTTCCCCAAGGGTTTTGTCAGTGTGATACAGGAACCATTTGTTCAACACTCAGCAACAAATTAATAAATGTGCTTATACAATAATGCCTGATTTACACTATAGGTTGGGCATTATGTCATGTAATGAAAAGAGCAGATATCCAAGCTCACAATTCAATACATTGCGTGCGACACATACATGTACAGCTATTTTTCAAGTACAAAACAAGCTTACACCAGGCATGGGGCCATCTGCCTTGTCTGTCCATGTATTACGGCTGTGCATCAAGCATTCTCACCATAAAGGAATGTAAACACAAGACCCCCCACAAGCCCAACAAGCCTCATTCCCTTTCCCTGGTTTCTCTCCCATCCCTCCTGTTATGTCCCCACCCCCCCGGGGCCTTGTTACCACCAGTCTGCTAGGTACGATGCCCCTCTCGTTCCCACGTTGACTGAGTAACACTCCGCTAAGACAGCGGCCTGCTTTTCACTTCCAGGAATGTGTCTGTGTGAAACGTTGTGCGCAGCAGAAGGTGCCCTACTTTTTAAACTTCATTCTTCTCCCCGGGATTGTTTCAGGGAGCTAACAAAAGGGGAGAGAGAGGCTATGGGTCGGTCAGTGTGTGTGTGTGTGTGTGTGTGTGTGTGTGTGTGTGTGTGTGTGTGTGTGTGTGTGTGTGTGTGTGTGTGTGTGTGTGTGTGTGTGTGTGTGTGTGTGTGTGTGTGTGTGTGTGTGTGTGTGTGTGTGTGTGTGTGTGCGCGTGTGTGTGTGTGTGTGTGTGTGTGTGTGCAGTGCACGCACGCACGCACTCATGCATGTGCGTGCATGTGTGCACGTGAGGGGTGCGCTGTAGGATTATAAAGAGGAAGTGAATGGGAAGTACACACTCAATGACAAAATAAGAGGCAGACATTCCTCCGCTGCCCCTCCCGTCCTCCCCGTTTACCCCCGCCCCTGCTTCGTCCTCTCCTCTCCTCTCCTCTCCTCTCCTCTCCTCTCCTCTCCTCTCCTCTCCTCTCCTCTCCTCTCCTCTCCTCTCCTCTCCTCTCCTCTCCTCTCCTCTGAGTCCTCTCCACTCCACTCCACTCTACTATGTCTATGGCAGGGCCCTGGGAAAATCAAACAGGTGGTTTGGGCCTGGCAGGAAGGCTGGCTGGGCGCGGGGTGGGCAGGCCTACAGGCTGCTGGGGGCTATCAAAAGCTCTTAGACTCAGCTTTAGGCCATTGCTCTGAATGGCCCCAGGCTTCATTATCATGTGAATTCTGGGAACTGCCCTGGGCCCCCAGTAACACCAGTGAGCTGCCCATATGGCGTTCGCTTGGCAACTACCGAGACCCCCCCCCCCCCCCCCCCCTCGCCCCACCCTGCTGCACTCCTCTCTGCGCGGTTCCTCCATTCCAGTACTCCTTGATATCAAAGGAGGACAAGGAGTAGAAGGGGTTAGAGAAGTCCCCCCCACCCACCCCAGGCCTCTCTCCTGGGGGGGCTGGACCACACAGAGCCACATGCAGTGGACGGTCCTTAGGGACCCTGGATAACACTGCTTCCCTTAAAGGACACTCCAGAACAGTCCACCTCTGCGAGGGTTTAGCTATTCTATTAGCATTAAAGATGCAGTCTAATGCTGTTGATTCAGCATTTATAACCTTGAGCCTGTGTGACAGATAAAGATGTTGGTTGTCTCTGCTTAACGAGGCAGTTGGTGGCCCCCTAATTATCACCATGTTTTCTTCATTGCAATACCATGTTGTAATGAAGTGTGCTTTGTAAAATAACATGGTTATATTGAGTCATAACATAAGCCCAGATACCCAGAATACAATTTTCCCTTTATTACACAGTGACATCCTCAGTGTTAACTTATCTCTAACAGTGCAGAAATAGTACAAATAGACAATTCTTTACACTCTGAAATGAACGCTGAGAATATTACGGTGTATTATGTCAACGTCATAGATGTGTCTGATGCAAGCAGCCGCCACAGCTCACGGTGCATCAGTTCTATTGGAAGCTACATAAAAGTCCCAATCAGAACCATATTTTCTTCACTTGATCTAGATGTTTCTCACAGAACTCCATGACTCATCCCGTTTTCCTGGACAAGGATGAGGACACTTCTGCAGAGGAGATGTCACTTAACAACTGAGCAGGAATGTTGTGCCGGCTGCCGCAGTCAGCCACCTGTGCGAGTGCAGGGGGAGAGAGAGGAAGTGTGTGTGTGTGTGTGTGTGTGTGTGTGTGTGTGTGTGTGTGTGTGTGTGTGTGTGTGTGTGTGTGTGTGTGTGTGTGTGTGTGTGTGTGTGTGTGTGTGTGTGTGTGTGTGTGTGTGTGTGTGTGTGTGTGTGTGTGTGTGTGTGTGTGTGTGTGTTATATGTGTCACATGATCTCATGCCAATGAAGAGACTTTGGATGGATCCGGCATTGTTCATTGTGGTAGCAGTGGAATGCACGTGTATATGTATGTGTGTGTGTGTGTGTGCGTGCGTATGTGTGTGCGTGCGACGCACACATACGTTTGTGGTTGTAGGTGTGTGTGAGTGTGTGTGTGTGTGTGTGTGTGTGTGTGTGTGTGTGTGTGTGTGTGTGTGTGTCACGCGCGCACCCACACATGTTTGTGGTTGTAGGTGTGTGTGTGTGTGTGTGTGTGTGTGTGTGTGTGTGTGTGTGTGTGTGTGTGTGTGTGTGTGTGTGTGTGTGTGTGTGTGTGTGTGTGTGTGTGTGTGTGTGTGTGTGTGTGTGTGTGTGTGTCAGCCCTCATTTGTGTGTGTGAGCATGTGTGCATAATCTAGTCAGCTTACTTCACTGCTCGCACCTGCGATAAAAGAGGCGAGGCATGGAAAACAGAGGCAGCGAAACAGAGAGGGGAGGGAGGGGGAGACAGAGAGAGAGCTTAAAGTGTGATTCTAGTTCTGAGGAACTCTACTGGTGACTCATCCTGTTACACATGAAGCGATTCACTCCCTCTGCAGCTGTGCAGGCCATATGCGCAATACTATTTCACAACATCTTCCCTGTCCTTGGAAACGTCCACCCTCCAGCCCTTAGTCTTACCATGCTGCAGGCTTCCATGCATGGAAGAGAGACAGATGAGAGAGAGGGGGGGGGGGGGGGGGGATGTAGGGGGACAGGTGCACGGTCTTGATCTTTGCTTTCGTCCCTGAACGAGTCTGCACATTGTATGAAATTCTAGGCTTGATTTACAATTCGTTATGTAAACATGTTGCTCACTGAAAATGATATTATTTTGGTCAAGCTACAAGTTTGTGCGAACTAGCCTTTAGTCAATGAATAGTGCATTGAACTATCATCTACCAAACACGTAGCATGTAGCTGCTGTTATCAGTTGGTCCATCACTGCCCCTCAGACAGCCAGGACAGCAATGTTATGATGATAAAGCTTCTCAGCTTTCTTGTGAAACCAGTGACTCAGCATTTCTTGTGTGTGTGTGTGTGTGTGTGTGTGTGTGTGTGTGTGTGTGTGTGTGTGTGTGTGTGTGTGTGTGTGTGTGTGTGTGTGAGTGAGTGTGTGTGAGTGTGCACGTGCGTGCGTGCGTGTGCGTATGTGTGCGGGTGTGCGTGTGGGTGTGCACGCGCATGTGCGTGCGTGCGTGCGTGCGTGCGTGCGTGCGTGTGTGTGTGTGTATTCTCAGAATTAACCTTTCTGAGATTCAATTTACTCCATGTCTACTTCTGGTCCAGTGATCCTCTGTGGGCTTCCACCTTGAATGACGTATGCGTGCGGTGCGCGTGTGTGTGTGTGTGTGTGTGTGTGTGTGTGAGTCATCCTACAGCTGCCCCCTGACTCCGGGCCTGGAGGAGCAGGCCAAGCTCAGCTGATCCAGGACCAGGCCAATGTTCTGACCACAGTGTTTACAACAGGCCGACACTCTTATGAGGGGCTGGGATGTAATGTAGCCTCTACTCAACACACAGTCTCCTCGCTGCCGGACAGAAACCTTGTAGGCCTATGTCCAAAACGTGTACTGGAAAAATGGAAAAAAGGGATTTATGTTCCAAATGCATCCAAGTTATAGCAGTTATTATTCAGTCACCAGCTCTCGTCAGTATTTATAAAACCCACTGACACACTTAACCACTTTAACTTTCATAATAGCAGATTATACATGCATCGCAACACGTGTGTGTGTGTGTGTGTGTGTGTGTGTGTGTGTGTGTGTGTGTGTGTGTGTGTGCGTGTGTGTGTGTGTGTGTGTGTGTGTGTGTGTGTGTGTGTGTGTGTGTGTGTGTGTGTGTGTGTGTGTGTGTGTGTGTGTGTGTGTGTGTGTGTGTGTGTGTGTGTGTTAGTATTGCATTGTAGTAATTTCCAGTCAATTGAAATCATTTGGGAACCCAGATCAGCCCCTCCAAGCACCAATGGGGGTCCCTGTTCCCCACTTTGACAACTACTGATCTAGATGTGTCTGAAGTTGATGAATTCCTAATACACCCCCCACCCCTCCATTAGCTCTTCCCACCCTTCGTGGCAAAAGAGCCACCAGGAGAAATTGAGGGGAAAGAGAATGGGCGTTGGAATAGAGAGGAATGAGGGTTGAGTTGAGGAACAAGTGATAGAATGAGAAATTGAGAGGGATAGACAGCATGGATTCTTTTCTGTGTGGCCTAAAGACATGTTTCTCTCAGATGTTGGCTCTTCTTCAGATGCTAATGGTTCACTCTTATTCCCAAGCTGTGCTTTAGCATAACAATGCAGTGGAAGTGAAAGAGCTAAACCTCTGCTTTCTTAAAGGAACCAAAGCTGGGCCTTTTCTTGTGGACTAATGCCCCCCCTCTCACCCTTTTCTTTGTGCTGCCTGTGAAAGGCCTGTGGAACGCGATTGCAAGGTGATCACAGGGTTTTCTGAAAATTAGACTAAAAAAACAAACACATACATTGGCCCTTAACTAAAATTACACTGTGAAGTCATTTTAACGGCAGGAGAATTGACCAAATATGGCACTGAGTTCAACCGCGCTGGGCCAGAAGCACTCACTCTCTCGGCACGCGATGACAGCGATCATTTTGAATATTATCTGCTCTTGCTTTCAAAGCTGTGCTGAATTGTGTCTGTTGGAAGACTTCAACCCTAATGTTATGACTGTACACCCCGTGCTGACTCCAAGATGTCGGAGTCACCATCTGAAAGGTAAAGTTTGGAGGCGTTTTTGGATGCACTGTGAGAGTTGACCTTTACAAGGTCCTAGTAGATAGTGTTGTCAGGCCCTGATAGCCTCTGATAGCAAATTGAGAACACGTGCTGTTCTGCTTCATCATTATCACGTAAGAATAAAAACAATCTGAAGGTAAAGGACATGAAGATATCGGTCATGCAGTCTATTTAACTCAAGATGGCTTAATGTAAACGTATGCACGTTTGCAGGTTCCAACTCGTAGTTGCCATATTATTTCAAGCTATTTACAAAACTCTGAAAAGTGGTCTCAGACATTTGGAAACCTCTTAAAGGCCCTTTTTGAGATGTGGTTTCACGGCCAGAGTTTTATGACTGTGTGTTTATAGCATTGACGAACATACAAGCATTACCGCGCCGAAAATGTCTGCATGTGAAATCCAGAGATGTTTGTTTTTTTTGTTGGTGGGAGTGTGCACTGTGTGTGAAACCCATCCCCAGCACTGTAACTGACATGTGACCTTTTACAGAAGTCACTGAATGTAAATGTAGTTTCATCTGTTGTGCCTGAGGTCAGGCGATGACAATTGTCGACTAAGTACCCAATTACCAAGCCTTATCCTATTAACACCAACCTCTGCTGTTCCACTTCTCCCTCTCTGTCCTTGAGAGTCCCCCCCACCCCCCCTTTCCCTCCTTTTATGCAGATGAGCAGTTAGTCCAGGTGCGGAGGGAGTTAGCACGTACTTAGCACCTCCTCAGTAACAGTGACGTACTCTATTTACATGCAAAACAGTAGGTTTAGTGAGTAAATATGTGAACACAGGTGTGTGTGTGTGTGCGTGTGTGTGTGCATGCGTGTGTGTGCGTGCATGCATGCGTGCGTGCGTGCGTGCGTGCGTGCGTTCACGCATATGTAGTGAGTGTGCAGAAGTATGCACAATGTGTTACAGTGCGTTTGATCCAATGCTGTCGAATTGCAATATCAAATATTCATCACATTATAAAATCGATGAGGTTCCTATTATTGTACCTGCAGAGTTACATTTCTATTGATGGGCTAGTATGAATATGGTATATATACGCAGCTCAGAATGAAAATGTGCCTCACTCAAACACAAGCCTGTATTTACTTGTGCTGAAGTATGCTTTTTTGTGCTCTGTCATTTGTGTGTGAACGTGTCTGTGTAGGTTTGAGAGGAAGTCGGTGGTGGCACTCGATGCCATTTGAAGCAGAGCGGCTGGCGCCACAGCATCGGGAACATCACTCCCTGGTGCCAGTCTCATTTTTATAAGAGCTCACTAAATGACACACAGCTGGCTGTGTGGAGACAGCTGTCTCTGCAGTCACTACGCCCTCATCATCTTGCTGTCTCTCTCTGTCCCACTGTGTTGTTCCCTCACTTTTTTCCTTCTCTCACACACTCTGGTGTTCAGCTGGGCTCCCCCACTCCCTCCCTCCCTTCAGGGCTCCAGACTTCGTGGAGCCTAAGCTGCAAAAAAACTCACTTCCTGGAGCTGGAGCTCACTTCCTGTCTTTTTGTGGGACTTCCTGCCCTGCCTCTGTGATCAGGCCGGTCAGAGCTGCCTCTCTCTGGGAGAGACTTCCTGATGCACAGGCAGCTGGAGAGATAATTTTCTCTTTGTGCTGTTGTAAGGGATTTTCTTTCTTTGCTTTCTTCTCTCTCTCACTGTGTCTCATGAGTGTCTTCTTTTTCCTCCATTCTGTTTTTTCCATCTACAAGCATTTCGATCTGGCAAACCTCCCCCTCCCGCAGCATCAGAGCACAGATATCAACCAGTCTATCTGATGATGACATAAGAGACACACAGATCCCCCATTACTATTCATAGTGAACAGATAAACCAGGTATGTTGAATACCTAGGATTAGTAATAGACCATCTTATTGTCGTGGTTAAGATCAGTTAAGATCAGATTGAATCTATCTGATGACGACATAAGAGACACACAGATCCCCCATTACTATTCATAGTGAACAGATAAACCAGGTATGTTGAATACCTAGGATTAGTAATAGACCATCTTATTGTCGTGGTTAAGATCAGTTAAGATCAGATTGAATCTATCTGATGACGACATAAGAGACACACAGATCCCCCATTACTATTCATAGTGAACAGATAAACCAGGTATGTTGCATACCTAGGATTAGTAATAGACCATCTTATTGTCGTGGTTAAGATCAGTTAAGATCAGATTGAATCTATCTGATGACGACATAAGAGACACACAGATCCCCCATTACTATTCATAGTGAACAGATAAACCAGGTATGTTGCATACCTAGGATTAGTAATAGACCATCTTATTGTCGTGGTTAAGATCAGATTGAATCAGTGGGCAAAGAATCTATTTCCTTCGCCGTTTAAGATCTTTTGCTAGTAGACAGATTCTTCTATTGTTTTTCACTTCTGTTATTCAGTGTTCTTCAGTATAGGCTACTGTAGTACCACCTGGTATGGATGTTTGTCTGTAGCCTTAAAGTCAGAATTGCTGCAACAACTGAACATTTGTTCAAAGATTGTTGAAGAACCACTTCAGACTATATACATCCACGTATGATAACAGCATCCTAAAGTTAGCAAGGAATATCACCTGAAATACTAGCCATGTTTTGTATGGAGAGTATAGGTTGCTCATTGCTGCCTTCAGGAAGGAGATATGGTGTTCCAGCATACAGTACAATATTAAGGTCAGACTGAAGAGGTCCTTTGTCCATCAGTCGACTTTGATGCTTAATCAGGAGTTTGGCCAGAACTAGACTGAGCTGTGGACATTGCTCCTTTTATGTATGTAATTTAGTTTTTCTTTCCTGTTCTCTGTGTATTATGTCAAATGTGTGTAGGCTATGTGTTGCATGCAAGGCAGCTTGCAGTGCGAACTAACAATAGTATATATCACATCATATCAAATAGATAATTCATAATGAAAGTGTGGTTTATTCGCAGCCACTGGAGAGACTAAATTATATCATATCACGCTCAGTAGGACTGGTGTACGTGCATCATGCACAGGCACAGCACCTCTAGCCTCATCACCCCCACCCGCCCACCCCCACCCTCTCTGGCTGTGAGTCCAGGAATGTTAGAGGCTATGTGGGCCCTGGTGGCGGGCTGAGACTGGCTCTGCTCGGTACGCTGTGGCAACACGCTCCACTGAGGATCCAGGCAGGACAGAGCACAGACAGCCTGTATACAGAGGAGGAGGCACTCGCTGACTGAGGAAACACAGGCCCATGAGAGAGAGAGAGAGAGAGAGAGAGAGAGAGAGAGAGAGAGAGAGAGAGAGAGAGAGAGAGAGAGAGAGTAGTAGTAGCAGTAACACAAGGGGTTAGAGTAGGACGTGTGGGAGAGGAGAAAGTTGTGTTTAGTTCTATTTTAGGCGCCTGTCTGTCTGTCTGGCTGAAACACATCAGCCACCATCCATAGACGATATCCGAGTCATGCGCAGTTGCGCACGCTGCAGCATATTATGGTTAGAGATTACACAGCTCATGCCACACACACACACACACACACACACACACACACACACACACACACACACACACACACACACACACACACACACACACACACACACACACACACACACACACACACACACACACACACACACACACACACACATATATATATTAGGCCCTATATATATATTGTTCTCTGTCTTGTGTGAGAAACATCCACTATACAACCAACCCATTGTATTGTAGTATTCTACTCTCCCTACACTAGGAACCTGTACCTCTGGTCACTTTGGCATATGTTCACCTCATGCTCCTTCCGCTCTGTGTCCATCTGGCTGCCTCAGACCCCTGGTGACAGCAAGGTGGCAGGTCAGGGGTTAGGCCAGGGTAGGGGAGAGTGCCTGCTGGCTTGCCCAGCCTCAGGAGGGTCTATGGGCCACTGGTAGCAAGCATGTCTTCCTTGTGTCCCCTCTACAGAGGCCAAACTGTGGGCTTCTTCTTTGAACTATAACGGGAAGTGGTCAGCACATGTGGGAATCTCACCAACACGCTTCCATTTGAACGCGTCATGTGTCAGAACATCCTACGGTGACTGTAGTGGTCCAGTGGGTTTACAGTGTGAGTCCTCTGTTGTATGGCTACGCTTTCATGCGTTTGAGGTTCGTTCAGTGGGAGTGGCCTGGCGGAGGAAATAAACGGTTGGATTAGATCACTAGTGTTATTTCACCTGAACACTCAGCCTGTTGTCAAAAAGCCCAAGGGATGACTATTCAACTCTATGGCTACATAGGGTTTCTGTTACCTCGGTTGATATCTACGCAGATAGCATCATGGTATCTAGAATCTAAATTACGCAACTAGACAGATAGAGTAGAGTAAAAGGTGCTTTTGGCAAGATAACACTCCTTGGAAAGTGCCGGCAGCAGTTTCATTTTCCTTACAACAATAGCAGCTATAGCAGCGATACAATCTCATTCTCAAGCTATCAAAATTTGCAGGCGGTGGCTAAATCAAATTGAATCCCACACAGTTAGTATTTATCCTTATTCTGTATACCTACATTTTTATCGATACATTTTTATAGATATTGAAAATGTAGACGTTTTATCTTCCCTGGAGAAAAAAAAAACGATATGATGGGAACTATGCACAAAAATGAACTTCACCCATTCTTTAACTTAAATCTTTTACAATAAAGCTGATTCAGATAGTAGCAACAATAATGCACAAACCACATGAAGTTATTCCTTGCACAAAAATACCTGGAGGTCACTGGTCACTGCTCTGAAGTAGTGATGGGAGGGTTTTAATACCTGGAGGTCACTGGTCACTGCTCTGAAGTAGTGATGGGAGGGTTTTAACCGAGGCCTGAGCGGACGCACGCACGCACACACACACACACACACACACACACACACACACACACACACACACACACACACACACACACACACACACACACACACACACACACACACAGCTCTGCCCTGGTGCTGGCCCTGGTCTGCCTGGCTGGGGCTGGCTGGCTGCCTGCTTGGCTGTTCCCTAGAGTGCTGAGTGACAGGAGAACACGGAGGCCTATCCACACGTCCTCTACTTCCTGAGCTACTGCTGCGATCGGCAGCCCTCAGGAGCTGCACATGGCAGCAGGCTAAGTACACACACAGGAAGAGGTGACATCTGAAACAGCAAAGGCAGCAACAGGTTGTTTACTGCCTGTGGTATGCACACCATGCCAGGCCAACGCCGTTGTTTCAGCACGGAGGAGCAAAACGTTCTATGTGAACAAATAAAAAAGCAACTTATTATTGTACTTCAATAACATATTATAGGAGATTGCATGTTTATGAATGACTCCAATCATCATTGCCTATAAGAAGCACACATTTGCCAACACAACACGCCATATTCATACAAATAAATCTGCTTTATTGCACAGTAGTCAAATTGTCCACAAGGAGAAAAAAAAACACTGGACACACATTGCCAACACATTTTACCTGTTGGACAAACATTGCAATTTAATTCCAGTCAGCAAAAGTTTTAACACATCTTTATTATGATTCCAGTTCTGAAATATTATTTTTGCTTAGTGATAAGTGATAAACTGGCCATTTATTAAAAAAATATATTATTATAATGAATTCAAATACATCCTAGGTATTACCAGCTTATCCCCAAGTCTCATTGTGTAGAAAGAGACGATTTTATAGGGGAGCTGGACGGATGAATTTGTAATGAGCTCGAAATAACCCCAGAGCCCTTTTTTTCACTCTTTCTCCATTTTCTGTGTCCCCCCTCCCTCCCTCCCTCCCTTGTACTCTCCTCTCGCCTCCCTGACTTTTCTCTTTTTTTTCTCCCTTTCCTCCTCTTTTGGGAAACATGCCTTTCCCAGCTGCACAGCCCCCACAGTGCGAGGCCGGGCCAGGAGCACAGCTGGCCAGACACGGTGGAGCCAGTCGACAGGCGCATGGAGCGCAGCCCGCCCAGGGCCCTCTTCCTCCGCAAACATGCCCAGGTGTGGGGCCTCTCTGAGCCCAGCTTCTGATCTCCTCCAAACAGCACTGTGTGTGTGACTGTGTGCACGTGCGTGCGTGCGTGCGTGCGTGCGTGCGTGCGTGCGTGCGTGCGTGCGTGCGTGCGTGCGTGCGTGCGGTGTGTGAGTGTGAACTTAGGATGGGAGGGGGGGGGTGTAGGGTGTATGGATGTGATGGGATGGGGGGTGTCAGGGTGTGGAGGGGGCTGTCCCTCCTGAAGCTGTGTCAATATTGTGTGTGTGTGTGTGTGTGTGTGTGTGTGTGTGTGTGTGTGTGTGTGTGTGTGTGTGTGTGTGTGTGTGTGTGTGTGTGTGTGTGTGTGTGTGTGTGTGTGTGTGTGTGCATGCTCGTGTGCAGTGTGTGTGCGTGCGTGTGCATGTGCATGCGTGCATGTGCATGCGCGTGCGTGCGCGTGAATGTGCGTGCATGCATGCGTGCGTGTGTGTGTTTGGAAAGCAAGGTCACCCCTGGGGGAGACAGTTGGCAACAGCAATTACTGCAGTATTGTAGCTAAATTGTGTCTAAATTGTTGGTCCCTGCCCACAGTGAGCCTGTGTCAGCAGAGCACAGCAGAGAGGGAGTAATTACTCTGCAGTGGCTTTGATTTGGAATATGTAGTCTGCACAGAAAGAAGTGTTCATACAAGTGGATAAATTAACACTGGGGATTTCACTGTGTAGAGGTATTAGCACAACACAAAACAAATCTGCAATTTAAACACACAGACAATTAAAAAGCATGAATGTAATGAAAAGGTCTTTACTGTTACGGTTTGATATCAAAACTATTTATATATATCTCAACTATGAATATTCAGCTCAGCAGAGTTTATTCAGGCTAACCGGCTGTAGATTTCAATAAGGTTGTTCTTGACCTCCATAAGTATAACCTACCTGTGTGCAACTGATAATCTCACAATAATAAGATATGCTACTTTATATAGAATAAAATGGGATGTTTCTGAGTAATGCGTTCATTGATGTCATGAAAAGGTACATGAGGTATTTGTAATTTGTAGTATGAAATGGTATTCCAGGTACCCTTTTTTTTAAAGAGCCAATTTACTGTAATATTGTACTCAACCCTGCATAAGCACTGATTGCACCCCTTCAAAACATGCGCATGCGCATGCGCATGCTCATGCGCGCGCGCGCACACACACACACACACACACACACACACACACACACACACACACACACACACACACACACATACACACACACACACACACACACACACAAACACGCTCGCACAGAGTTAAACAAAAACACACGTCCATGAACATATCCAGTTGGGGCCACATAGCTTGCATGAATAACTTTCCAATAAATCGCATAATAAATCACAGAAGAAATCTATACTTAGCCCATTTAACATTTCTTCAGAATAATGACATTACCTCTGGTTGAGTTAACATGCAAACCAGTTTCTTTTCTACAGCTAATGCTGACCTCACATGGGGCTGCCTCTTATCCACTTCATGGGGTCGTGTATTTAAGCCTTAAAGGCGCCCTGAAGCCCAGATTCCTGTACCCACGTGTGTGCATTAACACTCCCACACATGCACTGTACTGCACTCTCGCTTGCACACACACACACCTTGCGTGCGTGCACGCACGTGCACGCACGCGCACGCACGCACGCATGCACGCACAAATGTGTACATACATTTTGTTGATTGTATTGTTCCACTTTTTGCTTTGGCAATGTTTCTCATGCCAATAAAGCCCTTTGAAATGGATTGTGTGTGTGTGTGTGGGGGGGGGGGGGGGGGATAGACGGACGGACACCTTCAAGTGCTTGAAGGTGCTGTGTGCATGGTTCCAATTCTAAATATTATCCACCTGATAAATATCTATTGAATGTATGTAGCATACATGTACATTATGGTTTGTGTAGTCTTGATATATAAGTGTGTGTGTGCGTGTGTGTGTGTGTGTGTGTGTGTGTGTGTGTGTGTGTGTGTGTGTGTGTGTGTGTGTGTGTGTGTGTGTGTGTGTGTGTGTGTGTGTGTGTGTGTTAGTTCTTTGCAATTACCCTATTAGGAGCTGTGGGCACTACTTAATACAGCGCCTGGGGAGCAGGGTGACACGTCTTGCTCAGGGACATTGCAACAGATAGGCTGCCGTCTGGGCACAAACCAGGGACCTTCTGTTTCCCAGACAGCCTCTTTGGCCATTCACTTATGCAGCCGGCCCTTGAATTGAGAAATGGACATTGGAATCGCATGTTGAGGGACCACTATTAGAGTGTGCCTTCAAAACCACTTTCATTTCTATACCAATATGGGCACCACAAATGTGAAAAGTCTAACCGTATGTCGTACAAACGCTACCTCCCCATGCCCTGCCGGGTGACACAGCTCAGGCTAGGCCACCCAGGCTAGCGAAGATCAATGCTCAGAGTATGCCCTTTTCTAGTTCTTCTATTACTACTATTATTACTATACTATTATATTACGATAGATCTGTGCTCAGAGTATGCCCTTTTCCACTTCTTACTATTGTTGCTATACTTTGACGCTGTGTGCGTCAAACGCACGCACGCACGCACGCACGCACGCACGCACGCACGCACGCACGCACGCACATAGCGCCACATGAAACATGGTGTAACGGGAGGCATACGAGTGGGGTCAGATCAGATAAGGTGAGGCCAGACAGACACAGATAAAGCTCTTTGACCGGTTCTATCTGCAGCATCAGGGAGACGCACTATAGCCTCCAGCCGTTTCACATGGTGATGACTGCCGGCCAGCCCGGCCAGCCCGCTGCAGTGCTGCTGCTGCTGCTTCTCGCCTCTTTAGTGGTCAATCCCTGGTACTAATTAACTGGTAGATCCTGCAGGGCCCTCACTGACTGCCTTGTCTCCTGTATGCCCCCTTCCCTCGGGATTGCTCATGCATGTGTACCGAGACACACACGTGCATGCACGTGCTCGCACACTCACGCACGCACGCACGCACGCACGCACGCACGCACGCACGCACGCACGCACGCACGCACGCACGCACACACACACACACACACACACACACACACACACACACACACACACACACACACACACACACACACACACACACACACACACACACACACACACACACACTCTCCTGTTACTTTGATTGATTGATTGAAATATTTATTAACAGTTTGCAGAATTACAGTAGGCTACATTTCAAGCACAACTAAATACAAAGACTGTTATTGTGTTATTTGTTGTTGTTGTGGTCTGTACTTTGTCATCATGTTGTACTCAGGGCATCCTTGCAAAAGAGAGCATGCCCTCAATGGTCTTCCCTGAATGAATAAAGGTCATACAGACCCCAGGACTCAGGAGGATCTCAGATGGTGTATGTGGCCCCCTTGTGGTATGGGAGAGGGCCTGCGGCCAATGAAAGGGGGGGGGGGGGATTCTTGTTCTGTTTTGTTCTGTTCATGTCTGATGGTTCTCTGCTCCTGACTTCCTCTTCCATCCCCCCTCCCCCCCTCTCTCTCTCTCTCTCTCCCTCCATCTCTCTCTCCCCCCCCCCCCCCTCTCTCTCTCTCTCTCCCTCCATCTCTCTCTCTCCCCCCCTCTCTCTCTCTGTCTCTCTCTTCAACTCATAAGGAGAAGCACTTGCGTTACTCAATAGCGTTCCAAACATAATTCTTTGACCTCCTATTGGCTGTTGTGCAGGCCTTAATGTGAGCCTTCCATTCCATTGGCCAGTCCAGTCAGTCAGTCAGAGGTTACATGATGTGTTCTTTCTGCGGAGCTGCATTCCACATGGGAGATTAAAGCCTGCGTGGTTAACGCATGGTGAAGGAGTCAGCTGTTCCTCATGTTACCTGGACAGACTGCATGGGACCCTAGTGCCTGCTGGGAGGACCCCTTCTGAGTGCAACACACTCAAGGTGTTTAAATAGTCCAAAGCACACACTTGCTCATACACAGGCACACAGACACACAGGGGGAATAGCTAAGTATGCGTTGCCACTGGAATCCCATTATTTGATCATGTGCAAGTGTGCGTGCACAGCGTGTGCGTGCACAGTGTGTGTGTGTGTGCTGCACTAGTGGCTTGCTCACCTGTTCACACATGGCAGACAATAGAAGACCAGAGGAAGTAGACACATTTCACGGGGCCACTGACAGTCACAGTCACACACACACACACACACACACACACACACACACACACACACACACACACACACACACACACACACACACACACACACACACACACACACACACACACACACACACACACACACACACACACACACACACACACACACACACACAGAGAGAGAGAGAGCAGTCTGACAGCTCAGTTTCCCGTGCGTGCTCCAACTGTATTCACCTGTTTGCTCAGAAGATGTCCGCGCCCTGATCAACTTAAACACAGCTCCGTGTTTCCACGCTGTACCTGTTTGAACAGCTGACAGAGTGTTGACTCAACGCCTCGCACAATAGTACACGATCAGCTGGAAAACATGCAGGCCTCCACCGCCTCCACCTCCTCCACCGCCTCCACCTCCTCCCGCTCCTTATACGCTCATGAGGCGGTGGATGCACAGCCACAACGCAGCCTGCACGTATACAGTAAAATCCTCCGTTAATGTATACATTCTCAGAGTTACAAATGAATCAAACAAATGCACAGTGAGGATTGGAAAGCTCCTCCTGTACAGTGACTCCATAAAAGAGATGCCGTGTCAGAAGTACCACTTCTCTCTCACTCACGGCAGCTTGTTTCATAATACATAATTATATGTTGGTTTTCATTTTATTTTAATGTTAACAAAAAATAAGTAAAACAACATAAAAAAAGAAAAAAATAGGCTATTTTCTCCTGATCTGTAAAAGTACAATAAGAAAAGCTGGTTTTAAGTGAATGTTTGTGGTGAACATTGCTTACTATATATGGACCAGTTCTCCCAGGCCAACATCTAATTATGTGTTGGGAGCTGATGGGAAAACATTCCACACACACACACACACACACACACACACACACACACACACACACACACACACACACACACACACACACACACACACACACACACACACACACACACACACACACACACACACACACACACACACACACACACACACACACACACACACACACACACACACACGTCACGTGTGCCAGGGATCTGTAATTGTGTGAATCCACTCTCTGTGGACTTTGGATTGGTTGTGCAGCAGTGTCCAGTGTATGAAAGCCAGTGTGCTATTGGAGGAATGCACTGGTGCCAGCAAGACTACACAGTATGCCATGAAACAAGCTGTGGTGAGTTCAATGAGAAGAGAGACAGTGGTAATTATCACACGGAACAGCATTCCTCTCTTATCCATAGTATAGTAAGTAATACCCTGACAACCATCTGTGTTCATGCACAAACACGCGGCCGCACGCATGCACATGCACACACATGTGCATGCGTGCACACACACACACACACACACACACACACACACACACACACACACACACACACACACACACACACACACACACACACACACACACACACACACACACACACACACACACACACACACACACACACACACACACACACACAGCACCCACAAACGCTCACACACTAGCAGTGAGCGAAAAGAAATAAAACATTCATGGAAAAGGGTGGTAACTCTTAAAGTTCATAGCCCAGAGTGTCATATAAGCAGGGAGGCCATGTTATTGGCGCGGGGTTCCGTGGCGGGCTCGCCGGCGTCCGTCTGTCGCTGGCCGGCCCGTTTAGGGGGTCCGTGTGGAGGGGGGGGGGGTGGATTTGCGGCCGCGGTGCAGCCTGAGGCCTGGGCCTGTATGATTTACAGGCGGCATGGGGACATGTGCAAGGGATACACCCAGAGCGGCCTGGTGGGGGCTAGTACAGCACAGCCACGCTGCTGCTGCCGCTGCTGCCGCTGCTGCTGCTGCTGCTGCTGCATGAACATCTGGAGTCTAGACTGACTGACTCTACCAAGCGCCTCCCTCCTTTTCTGCTCCCCACAACCCATCCCTCCATCCATCCATCCATCTACCCATCCGTCCCTCGGCCACTGCACATTCTAGTCTCCACCCCCGTCCCCTCCCTCCGTCCACTGTTTGCATAGCTGCTAGATCTCAATTGAAATGTAAGATGAACTATACATCCCTCTCACTTTTTCCGTTCTCCCCCTCCCCATCTCTCTTTATCTGTTTCACTCATCTCTCACTCTCTCTCTCTCTCCACTTCACTCTCTGTTTCACTCCTCTCTCTCTCTCTCTCTCTCTTTCTCTGTTTCTGTATCACTCCACTCTCTCTTTCTTCCTCTGAACTTTCTGTACCCCCCCCCCCCCCCCCCTCTCTCGCTCTCTCACACACATCTGATGAAGGACAAACCAACTAGAAAAATGGGTGCAAGTCATGGGGAGCATGTGGAAGACATCATAGAGGGGATTGTTATTTCTATCCCTCTGAAAGCTGGAGACTAAGTGTCCACAGGGGACTCTCCCGGCGATCCTTCAAGGAATCATGGATCGGGCTCTTAAGCCAAGGAGTGCTCATATAAACACATTCACTCTGACATACATAATAAACACCAGTGTGATAAACATGATACCTTTTATACTCTCTCTCCCCTCTCCTGCGCATGCACGCACGCACGCACGTACGCACGCACGCACGCACGCACGCACGCACGCACGTACGCACGCACGCACGCACGCACGCACGCACGCACGCACGCACACACACAGTTGTTTCAGTGGTGGGGGCAGTATGTGTAGGGGTCCTGATTCTGTTCTGTAGGGACAAATGCTGCTTGTCTCGTTGAAGGCCCCTGCAAAGATGAAGAGTTCCGTCTGATCCTGTTGTTAATCCGGACAACCCCCCCCCCCCCCTCACGGTCCTTTTCCCTCTCCAAGTCTCCATCCTCCCTTCCCTCTCCCCTCACACACCTCTCTGTCTCCAGCATCTACTCACACGCATCACACAGAGCATTTGAATTCTGACTGACGTCTGTTAATGTTTACTGCGGCACTCACTCCTACATCACATAGCCTGTACTATATGAGTCATTGCATTGCAATTGTATGGGAGCCTGTAAGGTTCACGCTGACTAATCTGTAAACACACATGGACAGGTGTGACTTGTTCTCACTACTTTTAAGGTCAGCTCCAGCATCAGTTGTATGGAGATCTGGTTGTCCAGTACCGCTGATCGGACCAATATGCCCAATGCATGCCCATATATGGACACTGATGACAACAGGGATCTCTATATACTGTATGGGCATAAAAGGAACTTGGACTGACAGATACAGAGATATATCTATAAATGCACCAAGGGACTATAAAAGGGACACAGACATAATAACTGGGTGGCCCTTGAGGAACATTAATTGGGGAACCCTGCGTTACACATACATTCTAGAGTTTATTACATACACAGAGTAATGTATACAGTAGGACAGTGCTTATGCAGATGAATGTGCCATCACTGAGTCAGGCAGCTGAGGCCATATCACAGCACTATAGATACAACACAACAAAACACAACAAAACAAAACACTAACAACACAACACAACGCAACATTAACACAAATACACAAAATAAACACAACATAAACTGATAAACACAACTACACAATAGTGTAGTGTCACTTCGACCAGCATTTTCAGGTTTCAGTAGCAGTACCCAGCACTGGCCACTGGCCACTGGCTGGGTTCTCGCATGCATAGGTGAAATAGGCCCTCTCTCTGTGATCTTTTGATTGATTGATTGAAGAATGTATTAACAGTTTGCAGAATTACAGTACATTTCAAGCACAAACTCAATACAAAGGCTGTTAACTGTGAGTGGACGACCCAATTAAGCATTACACTTGTTTCCAATAGGGTCCACCATGTTCAAATCATCAAAACATTTAGAGACGTACAAATAGACACTTCTATAGACAGAACAGGAATTCATCATAAAGGAGGTAAAAAGGGAAAAGAAACATATACAGTGAGGGAAAAAAAGGGGTGGGCGGTGGGGGGGGGGGGGGGGATCAAGCTCTGGTCTGACAGTCACATCACACACAACCTCACTTCCTCTCTCTCTATCCTTCTCACTATCAGGTGGCAATATTTCGGACAATAAAGCCAATGCAGAAGTAATGAAAACAGTATTAATGGCCCAGCAGCTGGCGCTGATTCCCCTCCTCTAGCTGCAAAATAAATGTCATTCCATTGAAGTCAATGGGAACTTGACCCGACTTTACACAGGTTTTATTACCTTAGTAAAGCTTTCCATGAAGAGTAAAGACTTTGTTTTCAATATCATTAGTTTCAAGTCTACTTTCACACAGCTTGATATGCATTTTTGTAATTATGGTCCCATTTATTTTCAAATTGATGATAACGCACGGTATGTTTTGGGGCTTGTGTTGGGTTCTGCTGAATGAAGACCTACTCCTCGCTTCCCTTCAAACCAATAGCACACTGCATGGGTGCGGCTGCACTCGCAGCCATTTATCGCTGAACTAGAGGCTTCGAAACAGATCTGTAGAAACCAATGGGTGACGCCACACTCCCTTCGTCTTTATGATACATAGACTGTATAATACGTATATACAGTATGTATGTATATGGGTTTCAGATGTTCTAGGGAGATTTTGTAGCTGAGACATGACTAAGAATAAGTGTGTGTGTGTGTGTGTGTGTGTGTGTGTGTGTGTGTGTGTGTGTGTGTGTGTGTGTGTGTGTGTGTGTGTGTGTGTGTGTGTGTGTGTGTGTGTGTGTGTGTGTGTGTGTGTGTGTGTGTGTGTGTGTTTGTGCTCAACTGTGCCTTTCAGATTTGATAATTGCTCGTCCGGTAAACAGCGGGCATCAGGGTTTCCCCATGGCTTATGGACACAATCACAATAGTGTCTCCCTTCAAATGGTGGAAAGTTGTAGAAGAAACAGCCTCTCTGTCAGTGGATCCAGTAAGGCAGGCGTCATGAGCACTAACGTGATTTACTGCCAAAAAATATGGACCTTTACTTTTCCTTTCTTTTTTCTTTTCCATGTACCCTGATTTCCTCTCAAGGTAATGAACATGTATTTTTTTACTGCCACATTCACCCTATCACGTTCACACTGTGTCATGCAGCCCAGGATAAATGGCCTCGTTCAAGTTTCTGGTGTTAAACAGGTCGTAAAAAGGCAGCTACGTGATACTCTCCAACAAGGCTTAAACCTGTATGGCTACTCGCCTGAGTGTCGCCTGCCTCCCCTACAGACCTTAAAATGGAACAAATTATACTGCTGCATGGGTAGGTGAAAGAAAGAAAGAAAGAAAGAAAGACAGACAGACAGACAGACAGACAGACAGACAGACAGACAGACAGACAGACAGACAGACAGACAGACAGACAGACAGACAGACAGACAGACAGACAGACAGACAGACAGACAGACAGACAGACAGACAGACAGACAGACAGACAGACAGACAGACAGACAGAAAGAAAGAAAGAAAGAAAGAAAGAAAGAAAGAAAGAGAAAGAAAGAAAGAAAGAAACAGCGAAAGAAACAACGAAAGAAACAACGAAAGAAAGTGGGAGACAGTCGATCACATCTGGATAGTACTAGTCATGTTTGCCTTCTCTGGAAGTCATTATGACAAATAGACAAAGTGTTCCTATAGTGAGTTTGAATGGCTCCCTCAAACTATGAAATCAATCTCTCGCATTTTACGCTGGTGGAAGCTCTCACACCCTTACACCACCTGTATCCACTCTTGTTCCCACCCTTGTTTTGGGGTGGGGGGGGTATAATGGAGAGAGAGATTCCATTTACAAGAGAGAGAGAGAGAGAGAGAGAGAGAGAGAGAGAGAGAGAGAGAGAGAGAATCTACTCCCGAGTGAATAGTGTTAGAGGTGACCTCAATTCTTCAGGTTACAGGTGCAAACAGCCAGTGTGACTCTCACCTGCGCAGAGGCCTACAGAGGTTGGGTATCACACATGACAAAGGTCAGGGCGATCCGATCCCCTGCTTTGCTGCACCGCGAGAGCCAGCTATCTGAACAGTTCTCCACGACCGCCTGTTAAAGTGCCAAGCTGACCCCAGCTGACACCCGGAGAACAAAAGGTACTCTCCACTGACACGCAAAATACCACATATTGGTCAGCCGGCTCAAACATTTTACCCAACGGAGCATCGTAAAACACATTTTGTGACTTTTCAAAACAATGCTGCAGTAGTCTTGATGCTGCTGCGTTAACAACCCCGCCCCCACTGACAGCACAGCAACAGAAGTCCAAGTGATTTACTGGTAAGCCGACTGAGAGGGAACTATAGAACTACCACCATATTGACCAGTTGAGACTTATAAGCTGGCACAATGAAATGTGCCAGCTGTGTGTGTGTGTGTGTGTGTGTGTGTGTGTGTGTGTGTGTGTGTGTGTGTGTGTGTGTGTGTGTGTGTGTGTGTGTGTGTGTGTGTGTGTGTGTGTGTGTGTGTGTGTGTGTGTGTGTGTGTGTGTGTGCACGTGTGGAAGTGAGCAAGAGGGAGAGATTTAGTTTTTAATGCGTGTTGCCAAATAAATTCCTTGCTATTACAAATGTCATTGTGGCATATTGCACAATAATGCTGCCGTTTGTTTGGCTGTGTGTGTGTGTGTGTGCGTGCATGCGTGCGTGTGTGGCTGCGTGCGTACGTGCGTGCGTGTGTATGTGTGTGTATATGTGTGTGTGCACTGTTGGTGTGTTGGGACTGGCAGATTGGCAGAACACTGTGTGTGACTCATCAGACCCACGGGGGCAGCAACACTGTCAACAAAGACCTGCCCAACGGCCCTGCTGGGTGAGGCGCAACAGACATGGTGAGGCCGACTTGGCATTAACCATGTTTGTACTCTGAGGGAGTTGGGTAAACACAGGCGCTTAACACAACTGCTGGTATCACCGAGCAGTTGCTTTCTATTATTTTTTACGAAAAATGAAAGATTGTTTTTTACATTGTCCAAATATAATCAAATGACATTGAATTGAAACATGTCATTTCATAACATGTAATATGTGACTGAATACTTCCTTGGTCTTGACATTAAAGCCTGCATATAGTTGCACAGCAATGCCATATGTGAAAATAGCTAGTCTACAAGCTCAGTGAGCTTGTAGATCTTCTATTTTTGCGCGCACAACACTGGCAGGCAACTAAATATAAATCAGGCTTAAGATGAGACAGTGTTGTCTTGTCACACTGGTCGATGTCTGTATTTGTGAGCAGCTCAGTCAAGCAGAACCGGAATAGAACAGTTGCAATGACAGAGGAGTACAAGTCATGCTGTTATTGTAGTACTCACTCAGCTGGAACATAAAAAAATACAGCATATTGTTTCAGACTGGGCACGTGAGTGCACAACATGTGCACACACACACACACACACACACACACACACACACACACACACACACACACACACACACACACACACACACACACACACACACACACACACACACACACACACACACACACACACACACACACACACACACACACACACACACGTGTGCATCCATGTGAATCTGTCTGACCAGTCACTTTGTATAGTGCTTCACTATGCTTCAGTTGTAAACTACTCCAGTGTGTTAACCTGGTCTGTAACAAACTCTTTAAGTGAGGGCTTTATATACCTGTGTTATGGCATCCTTAACGATCTGGTGTCTGTAGCTAGTACTTAACCTTTCACTCATTCCTTCTCTCACTCTCTCTCCTTCTCCCCTCTCTCTCTGTATCTCTCTCTCATGCACCCTCTCCCTTCTCTCCGTCTTATATCTCAATTGTAAAGTCAGCTTAAAATGATTCAATTTTTGTTGTTATACTAATTAAGAACCTTTTATGGTAACATTTCTACCTTCATCCATCAATCCACCCACCCACCCATCCATCCATCCCTTTACCACTGCTGGCATCTGCGACAATGAATCAAGTCAGTGCCTGGTCAGGTGCCTGCCAAGCTTATGATAATACCCATAATAACAGTCCTGTTGCTTATCACAACACCAATTCCCAGGGACATATTTAAAGAGATTATGGGCTCTTCTCCCTGCGTGGAGGCTGTTGTTACATCTGCGTAAGCACTGTCATCTTAGAAAAACACACAAAGACAACGGTTCAGTGACGATAGCATGGCGAATCCGTCATCTGATTTCTGAGGTCTCACGGTTAAAATCAGTGCTATATATTGGTTTGGGAGGACAAGACAAGTGTTCGCGTGTATATTAGGTCATGGGAACTGTGTGCTACAGCATGCAGGAGCTTTGGGCCATTGGTAAATAATGAAAAACAAACACAAAGCCTTGATGTTGACTCACAATGAAGGGATCCACAGGTTAATATTGTGTACATCATTGCTCTTGAATATGTTTATATAATCTACGGAGCCCCCCACATGTGCGAGCACAAACACACAGTCACACAGTCACGCACGCACGCACGCACGCACGCACGCACGCACATGCACACACCTGTGTGGGACAACGGATGTCAGGTGCTCTTGTCATGGCCATTTACACCTAGATTAGCCTCGGGGACCACAGGCGTTTTGTTGAGGGGCGCTAGCCCCTCCTATATACAGGTTTAATGTTTGTTTTTAGTTAAACAAACATTAAAAACACAATTGACAATGGACAGTTTAATGTTTGTTTAGTCGCTAACACAAACATTAAAATGCCATTAACAATAAAGAGAGTTTAATGTTTGTTTTGTCTGTGTTTGTTTTACATCACCATTACATCACCTAATCATAGCAACATGAGTTAGACTTTAATATTATTAGCGCCCCATACTTCACACGGTATGATTTTTTTTATACCTAGATAGGCTTTAGGCTTTTCATCTACTCAGGCTTTTGTGAGCACCCCGGACAGTTTTTAAGTTGCTTGATTCAGTATTTAGATATATTAATTTTATCAGACACGCCCCCTTCTTATACAAACCCCTTCTTGGAGTTTGAAGTTACAATGGGTTTGTATAGGAAGGGGGCATGACTGAGTGATAAAAATAATATCAATATCAAATATCTAAATACTGAATCAAGCAACTTAAAAACTGTCCGGGGTGCTCACAAAAGCCTGAGTAGATGTTAAAATGACCTCAAACATGTTTGAGAGTGCAATATCCCTTTCAGCAATGAATGGTTACATGTAAACATTCAATTTGATCAGTTCAGCGTCTCACGACTCAGCATAAACATTTATGTATTTATTGTCTGGATATATAGTCTGCAAACTCTGCATGGATGGATGTACATATTTTCGAATTATCCTCAACAACTGTAGTTGACAATAGTAGTAATCTAAGATGTGACCTTATCATATCTTTATCATAGTCTACTATATAATCTACTAGTCATGTTTCACCAAAGTCCTGCATGACAGGTAGAAAAGCAGAAAAGTAGATGTAGAACTAGTATAATTAGTGTATCTTGTGTTCGGTAGTAGTAGCAGCAGTAGTAGTAGTAGTAGACAGTAGTAGCAGTAGTAGTAGACAGTAGTAGTAGTAGTAGTAGTAGTAGTAGTAGTAGTAGTAGTAGTAGTAGTAGTAGCAGCAGCAGCAGCAGCAGTAGTAGTAGTAGTAGTAGTAGTAGTAGTAGCAGTAGTAGCAGTAGTAGTAGTAGTAGACAGTAGTAGTAGTAGTAGTAGTAGTAGTAGCAGCAGTAGTAGTAGTAGTAGTAGTAGTAGTAGTAGTAGACAGTAGTAGTAGTAGTAGTAGTAGTAGTAGTAGCAGCAGTAGTAGTAGTAGTAGTAGTAGTAGTAGTAGTAGTAGTAGTAGTAGTAGTAGTAGTAGTAGCAGTAGTAGTAGTAGTAGACAGTAGTAGTAGTAGTAGTAGTAGTAGTAGTAGTAGTAGTAGTAGTAGTAGCAGCTGTAGTAGTAGTAGACAGTAGTAGTAGTAGTAGTAGTAGTAGTAGTAGTAGTAGTAGTAGTAGTAGTAGTAGCAGCTGTAGTAGTAGTAGACAGTAGTAGTAGTAGTAGTAGTAGACAGTAGTAGTAGTAGTAGTAGTAGTAGTAGCAGTAGTAGTAGTAGTAGTAGTAGTAGTAGTAGTAGTAGTAGCAGTAGTAGTAGTAGTAGTAGCAGTAGTAGTAGTAGTAGTAGTAGTAGTAGTAGTAGTAGTAGTAGTAGTAGTAGTAGTAGTAGCAGTAGTAGTAGTAGTAGTAGTAGTAGTAGTAGTAGCAGTAGTAGTAGTAGTAGTAGTAGTAGTAGTAGTAGTAGTAGTAGTAGTAGCAGTAGTAGTAGTAGTAGTAGTAGTAGTAGTAGTAGCAGTAGTAGTAGTAGTAGTAGACAGTAGTAGTAGTAGTAGTACTAAAGTGCAGTATTACAGTATCCTGCACCTGCAGTGTAGGCTACAAGTCTACAGGATCTCCTCACTGGTCAGCAAAAATACTTTGAGGACATTAACAGGAGCCCTCATACAAGGTTTCTTCGACTATGCATGCACCTCATGGTACCAGGCTCAAAGGCCCTTAAAATAAAACAAACCTAAATCTAAACCTCAAAACAAACTGGTCAGGCTACTACTTGACCTTACTCCCAGAACCCACCTCACCCCTGCTCATTTGATAGGTTGGAATGGCTTAGGGTTGACGACAGAGTACAGCAACTTGCAATGGGCCTGGTCTACAATATTCACTAAGATACACCAATAAGATACCCATGTACTGTCAAAATACTTCCTTAATGTCAACGAAGTCCACGATCACAACACCAGAGGGAATTCCACAAACCACGTTCAACCCAGATTCGGCTTAAACAAGGGGTTAAATTAATTTAGCTCCTATGTCACCAAAATGTGGAACGCCCTACCAACAGCCGTTAAGAAATGTGAATCCCTTACATGCGTTGTGCCCCCCTAGTGAGACCTGTCACTGTCAGGTGGAAAGAAGATGGTGGCTTGACGGCCCGGGTATCGGAGGAGACCCGAGGCTTTCTTCACCCTCCCAATGACTGATTGTGGGGGTTAGCAGAGATGGAGTACTCGTAGAGAGGCTGGGGAATTGGGAATTGGCTTTACTAAATTGGGACTTGAAGGAGAGGAAATGTTTTTTCTTTTTTCTTGAAGGGGCACGATTTGCGCAATAATACTCTTTTCATTATGTCTGCCCTATGATCCCTGAGATTTATATTATTGAAGTTACAATAAAAAGATTTTGAAAAGAAAGAAATGTGAATCACTTGACTCCTTCAAAACAGCTCTCCAAGAGCACTTACGGGCGTCTGCAATTTGAAACTGTCCCCATGAAAAAGTAAAAGCCCCTGCCCCTCTTTTTTTCTATAGGCTACTGTACACATTTTCCCTTTTTTCTACCCGATGATGATTTCCTTTTTTTTTTGCATATAATTGTATATCTGTATGTCTTTAAATGTTTTGATGAATTGAAAATGTAGGACCCTTATGTAAACAAGTATTTTTTCTGGTTTTATCCTCTTAGCAGATTTTGTATTGACCTGTACCTTCCTGTACCCATCTGTACCCATTCTACAAACACTTCATAAATATTTCAATCAAATCAATCAATCAATCAATCAATCAATCAATCAATCAAGCTTACATACATACATACAAACAAACAAACAAACAAACAAACAAACAAACATACATACATAAGTAGTAGTGTTAGTAGTGATAGTAGAAGAATAGAATTAGTTGTAGAAAAAGTGCAATACAAATATTAGTTTTAACAGTAGAAGAAGAGGAAAAAAACAATTAAAGAAAAATGGCAAAAACAGTGACCTCCTTGTCAACTTCATGAGCTCATTCACAGCTTTTGAAAGGGTAGCCTTTTGGCGCCCTCCTCTGCCTCAAACCTGTTAATGCAAGCTTGACAAACAGATTTTAAAATCAGTTTATCGTGAACGTCATCTTGTTTGTTAATGGTAAACAATGATAAATCAATTACAATAATGAACACGTTGTTTTCTAAATGGTTTCTACCACTCAAACAGAACGACGGTGCTGGTGAAACATTAACAATGCTCACCAGAGGGCGACGCAAAACAATGCCACGCGCTTCATATGGACGGCATCGAAACCGAACAGCTATTAGGTAAGATGGATTTAGCATTTTCTTTCTATTTCAGTGTAATCAATCTAATCAATGTTGACTTATTATCTAAACATATTAACCCACGGGCACAATTGATCAGGAAACTCTGGCTTAAGGTCGGTCTACCAATAACGAAATATGTTGGAAAAAGAAAAACAGCACACCACAACAAACATTTTAATTTATTTTAACATGATTTCAGGGTTACGGCTCTGTGTTTTGGCGGTAGGCCTATTGAGTTCATGCAGTTGAGTAATGAGTGCCACTGTGCCAGTGCCAGACTGATGTTGGGAGATTCAATATAAGCGTAATTAAACAATATCTTTTTAGGGAAATATAGTCATCAATAGTGCAACATGGATAAAGAACCTCGATCAGGACCGCTTACCTGACATGTTCCATTCTGTCACATGATATCATCCACCACCATCGCTGGAAGAGAAATACAATTATACAAACTTCCCATCTCTCCCCCCACCCCACCCCACCCCACCCACAGACAGACAGACAGACAGACAGACAGACCACCCACAGACAGACAGACAGACAGACAGACAGACAGACAGACAGACAGACAGACAGACAGACAGACAGAGACAGACAGACAGACAGACAGACAGTTAGTTCAGACAGTAGTATAGTAGTGGGTCCCTCCCTCTCACTTGTTTGGTGTATTTGGGGCACTTGTCTCTCTGTGGCCTTCAAAGGGAGGTCATTGTCTGTCTGAATTACAAGTACTTCAATATTCTTTTTATAGAAGCCCTGCGGCAAATGCTGTATCACAGCTGCACTGCTTAGGTATTGGTTAGAGAGTAAGCAGAGTTTGATTCCTCAAGGTCAATGAACATGTCAGGTTGGCAGGGCCAGGGTTACTTTCGAAATGTAATCTGTCACATATTGATCCAGTGGGAAACTCAAACTTGCTTACAAGATCTAATTTAAATTCGCTTGGGTTACTTTATGTAGAATTGACCACATGAACCCTAGTGTCCTGGGAGCGAACAGTTGCTGATCTATATGCTCGCTATGCGTCATAAGATTGTAGATCGCTATTTCCAGCAAAGATATTTGTGTAGATCGAAAACAGGGACTAGTATAGAGCCACCCCACTCAACTAAGTGAATTGTGTTTAAGTTGTTAAAGTTGTTTAAGTTGTTAAACAAAATGGTCTTAAGGGTGTGAGGCTGAGCATCTCTTAATTATGACCTTGACCTTTTCCACTCAAAACACTCTTTAGGCCCTAACCACACCAATGCAACTCCTTGCAACAAAACAGTTTAAGGACATTTCACACCAATGCAACTCCTTGCAACTGCCATTGGGGATAATGGTTTCATGAATGCAACTACATGCAATTACGCACAACCGTTTCGTTGCATGGCGAATCATTGGTGCGGTAAGGGCCTTAGGGCAGGCAGCCCTTAGGCCCTACTGATCATTCCTAGTCCAAGTAAGCTAAATGAAAATCTGCCCATCCGTTCTCGATTTTTACCTTGTAAGTTGTAACCATGACCTTTTCAAACCAAAAGATAATCATCACCTCGGGACAGCCTAATTATTATTCCTTCCAACTTTCACAGAAATTCCCCCATCTGTCCTTGAGTTACTTTACTTCCAGTCAGACACATTGACCTTGATTTAGCGCTGGTCCATAGCGTTAGAAGGAGTTCTCCTTAACGCTATGTTACTTTTTGCCCGCACACCCCCGGTAGTGCAGTCTCTTGTCTGTAGTAAAAATAAAAAATGGTGTTAAGGAGAACTCCTAAAGCTATGGACCAGAGCTAACCTTGATTGTGACATTGACCTTTGACCTTTTAAACCCAAAAGTAAGTAATGAATAGACAAAACAAAAAATTCATGTGGACCGTGGGATCCATAATATGGGAATCTTGCCGTGGCTCCAATGTTTATTTCCGATTTCATGTGGCTACTCTTACAAATAAGGGAATGCTTTTGGATACACTGTTTAAAAACTATTTTCCCCCTGGGCATGAATGAAGAATGCAATGTCTCCTTTCTTGTGATTGGCACCGGGATAATGACATCGCCTTTGACCCTAGAATAACAAGCGTTTTACTTGAAACTTTATAAAAACATTTTTGTAAAATTATGGTTTAAAAACCTCTAAAATAAATATATAAATCCCGAAATAGGGATATATCTTGGCACCGGCATTTCCCTCATGCCATCCTCATATATCGTTTGTTGTTTCAGTAAAACATAAGTTGCTTTATTCTAATGGTCAAAGCATTGATTGATTGATTGAAGTATTTATTAACAGTTTGCAGAATAGGTACATTTCACATGAAAGCACAACTCTATACAAAGACTGTTACTGTGGACGACACACTGATAAAGCATTACACTTGTTTACAACAGGGTCCACCTTTTTCAATTCATCAGAACATTTAGAGACGTACAAATATACACTTCTATATAAAAAATCACACCCGTGTGAACTGAGTGGTGTAAGGTCTTATATAGCCTGTCTGACGTAATGAAATCATGTCTGACGTAATGAAATCACACCCGGGTGAACAGGGTGAACATAGCAACCATGCTAATTCTTTCTGCACAGAAAAAAAACCCTGTTCACCCGGGTGAACAGGGTGAACATAGCAACCATGCTCATTTTTTCTGCACTAACAAAGCCAGCTGTAGTAGTGGTTTACACCACTCAAAAATCACCCCTGTGTGAAGTGAGGGGCGCTAATATATTAAAGTCTAACTCATGTTGCTATGATTAGGTGATGTAATGGTGTAATGTTGAACTCCCTCTGGTGTTGTGGGTGTGAACTTCATTGACATTAAGGAAGTATTTAGACAGGTACATGGGTATCTTGGTGTTGTAGCGAATCTTGTGGACTAGACCCATTGCAAGATGCTGTACTCTGTCGTCAACCCTAAGCCATTCCAGCCTGTCAAAGTGGGTAGGGGTTAGGTGGGTTCGGGAAGTGAGACCAAGTAGTGAGCCTGACCAGTTTGTTTTGGGAAGTCTGGAGCCTTGTTTTAAGGGCCTTTGTCTAGCCCCCGGGCTAGACAAAATTTCAGGGCCCCCCTGCGCTGCGCGGTGCGATTCAGTCGTGCGGCCGGAAAGAAATTGGGGTATTTTGTTGTAATTTTGCTGTAATTTTGGGGTACCCAGCGCCCCCAAAAGAGAGAGGCAGGCAGGCAGACATACAGACTAGCTGAATTAATGCAGCCACTAGTAGCCAGTAGTGCACTAATGCAGTTTTACAGCAAAATATTTCACAATGTGCTCTATAAAATCACAGTAAAGAGAGATGAGCAATCGGACAGACAGAAGGACGGACGGACAGCAGATCGCAATGTTTTATTTAGCCATAATACTAAATATACAATAACTAAACATAAATCTCACTTGAATTGGATTTGGATTGCAATACTTTACATTTTAATCATTAAAACATATATATATTGGGTCCCCCCCAGTCGGGGGCCCCCGGGCTACAGCCCACCCTAGCCCAACGGTAGATACGGCTCTAGCTGTGGTACCAAGAGGTGCATGCATAGTCGAAGAAACCTTGTACGAGGGCTCCTGTTAGGGTCTTCAAGGTGTTTTTGTTGACCAGTGAGGAGATCCTGTATAGGAAATAGGAATCTTGTTATTTGGTTGACTTTTTTGATTACGTTGGTGGCCATTTTATCACCGGAAAGATTTGCTTCCAGGATGGAACCTAGGTAAGTAACTTCATCTTTTCGTGTGATAATATTGTCACCCACTCTAACCAAGAAGCCATCTGCCTTGCTGAGATTACTATTTGATCCAAAGAGACTGGATTCAGTTTTTCCCAGGTGTAAAGATAAGTTTGTTATCAGTGAGCCAGGTGCAGATTCTACCGAGTTCAAAGCTGAGGGCCTTTTCAACCTGCAGTTTGTTCCTATCCGAGACCAGCAGGGATGTGCTGGGTCCCTAATTCAGCCTGGGAAGTGGGCCCTCTTATTGTGACCGTAGATTACTAGTATGCAAAACCAGTCAGTCAGTCCGTCAGGGCTCCAGACTAAGAGGGTCCCTACATCCCGGGGACTATAAAATATCTAATTGATCTCAGCCGGGACGGTTTCGGGACTTGAGGAGTTTTTGCACTGAAAAGGTGAATATCATGCACACCTACAGGGCAGCATGAGACTAGCAGCGCTGCATAAATGTTGCAGCGGCACCGGCAACACTTCAGCCACAAACTATTACTGCAGAGAGAAACCCGCAAAACAGGCGCAGCAGTCTGTACCCTCATGTAGCAGTCAAAATGCTGCTTTATTTGCAGAGGAGAATTTCTTTATAAAACAATAAATAAATTAAATAAAACGAGGGAGAAGAACAGGCAGACAGACCATTCACACAGGCTCAGCGCTCCCTGCAGCACAAGGAGATGTACCCCTCCCTTTTCCACATAAAAAAACCTTCATATGATATGAACAGCCAAAAGTCAATATATGTAAGGAAACTGTCGCAAATTAATACTATGAAACAGCGGCTCAGAAACAGCCTGTGGACAGTGGATGGAACAATGTGGTGGATGCATCCTGCTATTGGTAAATTGGTGTTACCCTAACACCCCACAATGACAACTTCGACCCGCAAGTGAGAAGATCACAGTGGGCAAGTTGAGGCTGTGCATTGACCTATGTGTCTGAGCCTGAGGTTCTGACGCACGTGAAAGCTTTCAGTGCGACACACACAGACGTGTGCATCCGAAAGATTTTACCTACTAATTACCTAAATATTCTGTATTGTGACTGTGCTTTTACTAAAATATTAACTTAGAAAACATGGATTTATTTATTTTTATTCAGATTTTCATTACTGAGAAATTATTATTATCATTATTGAGAAATGCAACTGGCGACCCCTCCAAAGATTTTGGTTACCCCTGTGGGGCTGATCTAAAGATTCTAAGAAGGCATTTACTTCAAGGATTAATGCATTTATCAAGGATTACTATGATACCTTGATTAGCACACATTTTACGTCCTACCCGGCCTGGAAAAAAAAGTGTTTCACTGCGGCAGGACACTAGTCTAACCCAAACCCTTACCCTAACCTAACCATAACCGCAAGCACGGCGCAACGTCGGGTCGAAGCTGATTTATGAACGGCAGTCATGCCCGATGTCCTCAGCGACTATTGTGAGTTATTGTCTCCACCAGGCCGAAGGCATGGGGAGAGAGTATGTTTTGCACTCCGTCCGTGTGTGTGTCCGTTCGTCCGTCCGTCCGTGTGTCCGTCCATCTGTTACCAGCTAATCTCCGGCACCATTAACACGGTTGTTGCCAAATTTTGCACACACACACCATGGATGCCAACGACGAACCTCTGCCCCAACCTTTCCAGAACGGCCTGTTATAGCGCCACCAGGAGGCCGACTTTTGAAAAACACATTTTTTGATATTACTCCTCCAGATTCTGTCCAAAAATCCCGCAAATCGTTACACACTATCTCTATAGTCATGTGTTCAAGCCAGATCTGTCTGATATTTCATATTTCATATTCCATCCTAATTGGCTTTCAAAGTTTGCAGGATTATCCCGTTTTGAACAAAAAGCCTCAAATCATGAACGCAGCGTGCAATTTACGTGAAATCTTTGACAGACTTTCCTACTAGGCTGAGGAATATATCCCACCCTTTTCACATTGGCCTGTTATAGCGCCACCAATAGGTGGATTTTTGCAAAACACATTTTTGGAACAAAATGCCTCAAATCATCTAATTGCCATCCAAGACGTAAGAAGAAATGACACCCTTTTCACATTGGCCTATTATAGCGCCACCAGGAGGCCACAACCTGACCTGCCCTGGTGGAGACCTGTGTTTTTGTATTTGTGTATATACTGTGAAACGTAAATATACTATACCTATTTTGCATGTTTACATATTGAGAAGTGAATTAGATAATAACATCTGCAATCATCTTCCAAGTGTGATGTATCATATTCACGTGAAGTGATCAGCAGTGATGCTGTTCACTTGCACACTGTCACCTCCTTTTCGAAATGAAGCAGACACCCCTAAATATGCACACTGACGAAGGCTGGATAGCCGAAACGTTTGTCTCTTACATGTAAAGATACAGTAAAAGAGAAAAAAATCACTCTTGCCACTGTGTACGACCCAGTACCTTTATGAATGATATTGATCTAACAGCATTGCGCACCAGAGAAGTCAGAGCGCGGTGATAACAAATGTTATTTAATGTGGCTAGCTTTTTCAGCTTGATCCAAGCCCTGTTGACTTAGTGGAGATATACTTATTTGGCCTACTGGCAGCATGCAAGACAGCCACACACAGTAATGGTTTATCCTATTATTAACCGTTATTAAGAGATAGGCTATGTTTAAACTGTTGTTTGAAAATCTCACAATGTGAATTCTTCTCCGCTTTAAATTCTTAAAATAATAACGAAAAAGCATTTTTACCCTAAATTACTGAAAAATAATTTTGTGCGAGTGCTTTCTGGATTTCACAGTAGCTGACTGATCTTCACAGTAGCTGTGTCTCATGCAACATTCAGTGCTGCATGTATCCCACCAAAATTTATTCTGTCGTTTTTGTCACTCGCGTCTTAGTTTTTTCCCCCTCTTCGCCACCCTTGTGACTAGTTTGTAGGGTTTTTTTTGGCTTAACAATGAACCAAATATTCCTGTGTTCTTTCCCCCCTTGGGCTGTGTTCTGTAGCTAATAAACATTCTGTTCAGAACATTTACAGTAGAAGCATACCCTCTTCACAAGGGAGCAATCTAGGCCAGCAAAACAATAACGCCTCGAAGCCTGCGCACAATGAAAAATGTGTTAATGACAGGCACGCTAGCAAAATGACAGCACATTCTTCTCCTGTCAATTAGACCACTGGTTATTCAAAAGCAATTTGCAACTCCCTGCGGAGTACAATTTGTGCCATCTCCTGGTCGTTGCGCTGTGATTTCTTAGTGAAATACTCATTCCATGTCACAGTATGTGTCACAGTATGTGTCCTAGTTTGAGACCAGCAGCCGCTGTACGATGCTACCTACAAAATTGATCTTTCATTCATCTAGGCATACACATGAAAATGTATAGACTATTTAGTAGAAAATGTATCTGTATTGTGTGTGTGTGTGTGTGTGTGTGTGTGTGTGTGTGTGTGTGTGTGTGTGTGTGTGTGTGTGTGTGTGTGTGTGTGTGTGTGTGTGTGTGTGCGTGTGCGTGAGCGTGTGCGCGTGTGTGTGTGTGCGCACGCTCACGCTTGTGTGTGCTGTGCAAATGGTATTGATATGGTTGGCATTCTGGGTCTTGATTAATTGCCATGGCATTTGGCTGCTCTGGGTAAATGCCACATCCCATGCTGAGCGCTTGGTTAATGCATGTCTAACGATGGCAGGTCAGACTTCACTCTCCTTTCTTTTGTGTCCTGCCATTCCTCCATCACCCTTACCTACCCCTTCTCTTTTCTTCTCATCCCTGTCCCCTTGTTCATCTCCTCTACCTCAGAAAAAAGGTTAGTTGTGTTTTTATTGGCCACAATGAAGAGTGTATAGTGAGCTGACAGTGCCATACTGGGGGAGAGAGGCCCAGCTATACAGTATTTGACAGCCAGGGTTCCAGCTAGGTAGCTTAAGGTTACATCCTCTCCCTCCTCCTCTATAATCTACTCTAAACGAGTTCTGACTCACCGGAGCCAAGAATTATACCTTCAAGTCTCGCAGATCCCCCCCCCAAGACCCAATTTAGCTTGTCTCTATTTTATCTAAGAGGGAAAAAGATATGAAGAATTAGCTTTGTACCTCAAGTGAATTAGCTTTCTCTATCTTAATGAGTTTTTCCTATGTAGGGAGGAATGATTCAGAGTGCATGCTAAACAGATTGAAATAAGGCTGGAGTGTTAGTTAGCCCCCTAACTGCAAAATATCTTGTGTCTTGAGTGTTAATTCTGCTGCTGCCATGCAATTACCCTCTCACACAATTTCATCATGTCACTTCCCAAATGAGAACAGAAGACCAAGCAGAAGATTTTTTTTCCTTCTCTTTCTTCATTTCTTTTCGTAGCAAAGTAATTCCAAAACTAAATTAACTGTAGGAAACGGCATGTCTTCAGTTTTCACTTTGGCTGGAAACATCTAACATAGTTATGCAAATGCAGTCAGCAATGGCAGAATATGATTTGACAGAATCTCATTCTGGATGGTGCGTGGTCAGATAGAAAGATTAGTCAGCCATATCTGAGTGGAGGCAAGCCGGAGGGGATGAGCCTGGTAATTTATTGTGTTGGTATTTCTCTCTGTTTGACTTGAGACAGCTCATTAAGGAGAGAGGTGTCGCCCGGACAGACAAACAGACAGGACTATTTCTCTAATGGGCCCCTCTCTGCTCTGTCCACATCAGCTCTTTTCTGCCTTTTGCGGGGCTGGCTTAATCTCTGGCTTTTTTTCTTCTTTTTTTTCTTTTTTTAATATGAGGTGCCAAAGATGATTTTACACAATTCATCATTTTGCCCCTCATGGGAGAGTGGGAGATGCTATTTAATCCTCCCACCTGTCTCTGCTGTGCTTACAGGGCGCTTTCAGGGCAGCCGTGGAGAGATAGGCTGAAGGCTTAGATAAGGAGATAGGGTCTGGGTTAGACACACTGAGTAGATGCTGATGTGATGGCTGGTTAGACTCAGTGAACTGTTGTTTATTGACAGCTAGGAGGCGTGTTGCCAACTTGCCAATATGCTGCAGATATACCCACGTATCCCTCACTGCAGAGCGCAGATGGGGGTGTTCCACCGTGCCCACAATGGGAGGGGTTGACTGTTTTTAACCCCACCCTGTTCTGCGGTCTGCAGTCAGGGGCTTCTCGATATACAGGGTGCTAATTTCCATGGAATATTTGTGCAATCAAATGCATTTACGCACACGCACGCACACACGCACGCACATACACACACACACACACGTGTGTGTGTGTGTGTGTGTGTGTGTGTGTGTGTGTGTGTGTGTGTGTGTGTGTGTGTGTGTGTGTGTGTGTGTGTGTGTGTGCGGTAGTCTGGCCTGCTAGAGTGACTGGAGGACTGGAGAGACTGGAGCTCTCGGATGTAACTATCGTGTAATGGCATGCTTGAGATTATTTGGTTTGCAGGCAGAGACATGCAGCCTTACAAGAAGGAAGTGAGGTCCGTTCCTGGTACAAACAAGTAATTAATTATTGAGGACACCAAACACGACTGCCTGCTAATCTACATATCAGTTAAAAGGCCTCACGATTTATAATTCAGACCTCTCTCTCTCTGTTTTGCTCACTCGAGTCCTGTGAGTGGTGACGGCAGAGGGCAAACCTTCAGCAGTGAAGGGCACTTAAGAACTTTGCTGGGGCTATGCCTTTGTCCCTACAAAAAACGCTTGTGTGAGCTTATTCATTGAAGTGCTTGTGTGTGAAACAATGCCTGCGTTAATGGAAAGGAACACAAATGAAACATTTACCATAATTCAGAACCGTAATTTTTTTTTAATCTATCTAGAAACATTCTACTTCGCCTTTTTCTGATAATGCCTCCCAGTAAATCAGTGTAACGTGATTACAAGTGTATTTGTGCTAAAAGCACTGGGGTGCCTTGTTAGATGAACCTACAAACGCTGTTCACTTTAAGTATGTGTGACATATACAGTGAACGATGTACATTAAGTATGCAAATAGCAAGGCGTCAAAGGGGCTTTAGCTAATGAGCTATAGATGTGATGCTTGCTGGATCTCTTCCATTGAGGCTTCTGTTCCCCAGCACTGCATATCTCAACGGGAGGCCGCTCTTTGATCTGTGGATCCCACGGTCCACAAGCTCTCCTCGAACCACTGCAACGACTGGACAGATGGGACTGAGGTGTGTGTGTGTGTGAGTGCGTGCGTGCGTGCGTGCGTGCGTGCGTGCGTGCGTGCGTGCGTGCGTGCGTGCGCGCGTGCGTGCGCGCGTGCGTGCGTGCGTGCGTGCGTGCGGGTCTCCAGATGACGGTGAAGACATTTTGTTTTTTTTAATATAATTTTTATCCCACGATTTTGTAATGTGATCCTGGGCTCTACACACCCTCCGCCAACCTAGTCCCCATATATGTGGGTCATGGGGAGAGCAACGGACTTGAACTCATGCGTCCTTCATGCCTAAGTGTCCAAGTTGCTCCTTTTACACCTGACAGGGGGGAGTTTCCCTGGTTGGACGTAGCGCATGGAAGGAACACGTTATTCCAACCAGTTCCTTTCCCCTCCATCAGGCGCCCTGGCTGGCCAGGGGGAGGCAGTTTAGAGACCAGGATTACTGCATGTTTTTTGTGAGGGTACCTACCCTAGGGGACACGGGGAGAACATGCAAACTCCACACAGAAAGGCCCTTTCGCCAACCCCACCTCGGGCACTGATGACGTGGAGGAGGAAACACGCCGCCAGCACCCATAGCGTCCCGAGCGGGAAGTGAAGACATTTTTAATACGTCAAATAACGGTATGGTACAGTACGGTACGGTACGGTACGGTACGGTACGGTACGGTACGGTACGGTACGGTACAGTACAGTACAGTACAGTACAGTACAGCAGGGGTTCTCAACCCGTGGGTCGCGACCCCTCGGGGGGTCGCCAAATTATTTTAGGGGGTCCCCAAATTATTTTCATAAAAAAAATAATAATAATAATAATAATAATTTTATTTTCACGATTTTTCAAAAATAGCAGACCTACAAGCTCGTAGTGCGCCACTCGGTGGCGCGCTATGAGCTTGTAGATCTGCTATTTTTCAATAGCTAAATTATAACAATGCTTAAAACACCAAAAGGGGTTCCCGCCCAAAATGGTTTAAGGTTATTGTAGCAGTCAATTTATATTGGGGGTCGGGAGGGGGCGGGGTGGGGGTCCCGAGACATTGCCAAAGCATTTCCGGGGGTCCCCGGCCAAAAACGTTGAGAACCCCTGCAGTACAGTATGGTACAGTACAGTACAGTACAGTACAGTTACAGACTACAGTACAGTATAGTACAGTACAGCACAGTACAGTATATGCTACTGCACGTGTGCCCCATATGTATGTCTCCATGCATGTATGTCCACTTCAGTAGAGCAACACATAGACAGACACACACACCCATTGACCACTGCAGCAGCAATCTTTCTACAGTACGGTACATGGTGACAACGTCGCAAGGGAGCCAACGACGCGTGGCGCTAGAATCGAGAGTTTCTAGTTCTCACAACAATATTAATCAGTGGAACCGAGTCAAACAAAATGCAATGCCTCAACTGCTACATTCCAAGTGCTTGTCAGGGTGGTGGGGGTCCCAGTTCAAACTTATTTTGGGGTGTCGCGGCTTTAAAAAGTAACTACTGTTCTATTTGAGGTTTTTTGCGTCTTTCACAGCATAGGAACCTTCAATTATGGACATGGAGCAGAATTATTTGCCTCTATGGTTCAGACTAAAAGCTCTCCCTGCTAGTTGTGTGAGAGCGATTGATTGATTGATTGATTGATTGATTGATTGATTGATTGATTGATTAATTGATTGATTGAACATTGTATTGTAACAGTTTGTAGAATGGGTACAGTTCCATGAATGTACAGGTCAATACAAAATCTGCTAAGAGGATAAAACAACACGGCACAAAAAGGCTAGAGAGGCTGATGGGGTAAATACTTGTTTTCATCAGTTCTGTTCTGTCTCTCGTCTGTCAACGTGTTTTTCTGTCTTCCCATTCTCTTTCTGAGATTTACAATCATTTGCACAGTTGCTGGATAGTCATAAATTAATTATAACAATTCCTTGGGGGCCTGGAACCAATTGCTGGAAATAGATGGTTGTTCTAACTGTCTTATCAACTATTTATGTTTCTAATGGGAGCTCCTGATGTGTTGGTGACAGGAGGGGAACAAAATAAATAAGGAGCAAATACATCAGCGGAGACGAGATGATGTGTGACGCACGTTGTTACTGAGATGTAATGATGTCGGATATGCTTGGCCAAAGTCCTTGTCTGACATTCAAAATGGACATTGCATCACAGGGATTGAGCAATAGAAATGCAGTTAAGCACAACTGCTTTTTGCATTTGTAATAAGCCAAGAAAAGTGCAAGAAAAGAAAAACCTTTAATCCTTTGTGTGCACGAGCGAACGTGTGTGTGTGTGTGTGTGTGTGTGTGTGTGTGTGTGTGTGTGTGTGTGTGTGTGTGTGTGTGTGTGTGTGTGTGTGTGTGTGTGTGTGTGTGTGTGTGTGCGCACACACTGTGCTATGCAATGCGTGTGCTAATTCCTTGGCTTGTACACAGTCAATTATGAGTGTTAACTTACACACTCAGAGTTAAATGAACAATTGAGATTTAGCTGTGTTCATGAGCAGCGTAAATGGTGCATTTATATCGCGCCTTTATCCAGGGCGCTTTACATAGATTGTGCATTACATTCACCCATTCACACACACATTCGTACACCGATGGCGGCGGAAACCATGCAAGGCACCAACCAGCACATCAGAGCAATTAGGGGTTCAGTGTCTTGCTCATGGACGCTTCGACACTAACTCCGGGGGAGCCCGGGTTCGAACTGGCAACCTAGATAGATAGATAGATAGATACCTTTATTATCCCACGGGAGAAAATCAGTCGCCCAGAGGCCCCATCCAGCCACTCTACCCCTGAGCCACCGCCGCATATTGGCAGTGCATGTGTTAAAACTAAAAGTACATCTGACAAATCCGCAGTGTGACTGTTTGCTGCTGTGTGAGTGTGTGAGTGTCTGAGTGCGTGCCTGCGTGCGTGCGTGTTTGTGTGTGTTTTCTTTCCTATAGGATCCCAGCTCACTATAGAGACTATGGCAGTTGTAATGACTGCCTGCCTGATACCTATAGGAGGTTAGACAGGTCTACCGTACTTCCATTTGCTCTAGCCTCAGCCTATACTATGTGCTGTTTTCAAACAGACTTCTCCACCATGCCGTTCTCTCATCTTCACTATCAGTCATTCCATCGTCCTTGAGTCCCCTCATTCTTGTGATGGCTTCCTCCTTTCTCTCCTTCTCTTTTTTTCTCCCTGTCCATAAGGAAGGAAGCCATAGTGATGGAGGGCTGCCTCCGATGTGAAAGCCCAAATGATTGATGCGTGTGCACACACACACACACACACACACACACACACACACACACACACACACACACACACACACACACATTCAGCCTGCCAGATCTTTCGTTGTTTCTCTGGCTGGTGGAGGGAGGAGTTGGACGATGGATCACGGGTGCATGGAGCAGGGCATTTTTGGGGGGGTGGCGGGGGGGCTGCTAGAGACAAGTAAAGGGGCTTTATAATGGAAGGAGTAATGCTTTCAGAGAAAGAGAGTGGAGTAGGTGGACAAAGGGCGTGTCTTTCTCGTTTGCACCAAGTCGCCCCCGCTTCACAAACCACAGTTGGGGGTGGGGGGGGGGTATTTTTTTATCAAGCAGCGGGCTGCGTAGGAACAAGAACAAATTCATTTGTAACGGCATACTCCAAGGACAAGGTCTCAGCAGGATAGAACATAGAACATAGCTGTATTTCTGCACCATCGCAGGAGGAGATCACTTATTTTTATTTATGCATCGCGACCTCTGCGATGGCATCACCCAGAGGGGACGCGTGCACGCAAAGCCTCACCGCTTGAGATCAACCAAGAGGAACAAAATGGGAATGGCAAAAGTTTTCCCCAAGGTTAGCCTTATAGGTTGAGCGCCATGCACCCTCTCTGGGGTCTCCAAACACTATTATTACATCACTTGTTTGCTGTGTGAGGACATTTCCTCTGGACCCCAACCCCCAGTGGTCGTAACATTTACTGTACTGTACTAAGCCTACTTAAGTATCATTTTGAGGCATTTGTACTTTACTTGAGTATTTCCAATTTCCAGTACTTTTACTTCTACTCCACTACATCTCATATCCAAATATTTTACTTTTACTCCACTACAATTATTGAGTTACTATAGTTACTTAGATTTTGATTATTTATTCAAAATGTAGCCTATATTATGAACCACTTCAGCCCTATATACATTTCGGCCATTTGGAAATAGCCAACGCATTGTGAACTTGTAGATCTGCTGTTTTCAAAATATTCTTTATACATTTGGAAACGTGAAATGGGACATTCTGCATAATGAGTACTTCAACTGTTGGTACTTTTAAGTACATTTTGATGCCAATTCTTTTGTGCTTTTACTCAAGTACAGTCAGTACATTTTACAGATCCACCCCAGCTGTGTTGATCTGTTTCCGGGAAACGCAGCAAGGCCAGGTGGGACAGATGATGCCGTAGCACTGCAGTGGGTTCTATGAAGAGAGCTCACCTCTTACCACCGTCATGTCGGTAAATTGTTAATTGGCAGTTCGCCAGAGGATGCATGGATGTTAATTATGTGTTAAACTGAGTCAGACATCAGTCAGCTGGGGTGTGCGTGAGAGCAAGAGAGAGAGAGAGAGAGAGAGAGCATTAATAAAGCATGGGCTAAAGTGGTGTCAGTGGGTTTTGCTATGTTGGCATGTCAACATTGCTCAGGAAAAACATGTAGTCTCAGGGGTTTTTGTCTGTAATCCAGCATGTTCAAGTGCAGAGATGACTGGTCTATACATACAGGCCGTCTCGCAGTCTAGAGTCTTAATCTGATATCCGAACGGTAGAGATGTGGGACATTTTATAACAGTATGTTTTTGTTATAGAGAGATTAGTATTACACTTGGATAATCCAGCGTTACAAAAGGGCTCTCAGTGCAGCTTGGCTTTAGTGACACTGGTTGCTTTACAGGGATTAGCAATGAATGCACCTGACAGTAGGCCAGGAAATACAATGTTGTTGTTTTTTGGCAAAGGTTTTATGCAAAGTTCCAAGTTTTGCACACGCTGTTGTGAAGGAGTCTGCAAAGAACAGTTGAAGCCAAAGAAACGGAACCTGATCCTCGATCCCGAGGCGTGAGTGTTCTCACATCTCTCAGCGACGGCAGAAATATCGCCGTGCGCCATGCTGACGGACAGATGATCCATCCCAGGCGTCCTAATTGAAAACCCCGAGACAGGGGTTGACAATTAATCTCTCGCTCTCTCTCTCTCTCTCCTTCTCAGCCATATAGTCTCTGATTTCTACGGAGAAATACCTAGAAATGCAGATGCCAGATAAGAGTGTTATTGATTAGATGGGGTGGGAGGACAAGTGGGGGAGGAGGTGGAGAGGTTTTTCATCACTAATCTCTCGTGCTGCGACTGCATCTAAATAACCTGCAGAGAGGGATAAACAGGCGCATCCATCATGGGACAGCCAGTGGAGACAGTGATGGATGCCTCCGCCCCACAACCGGCCCCTCCCCTCTGCCTTCCTCCCCACCACTACGCCACCTCCTCCCTGCAATGGGATGGGAAGTGACACCGGCACTCAGGAGAAATACCTGGCTCCAACCAGGCACGAAAATGCCTGCTTTAGCTGCATTGTTGATGGAATGATTCAGAGCAAGAGATGCGTGCGTGCACGCGTGAATGTACACGTGCGTGCGTGTGTGTGTGTGTTGTCCTACGTTCTCCTCCCCCTTGTCTCGTTGAGTTTGCAGGATTATCCTTCTTGATATATCATGTTTGCTTTGTTCCAAGCAGGAAAAGGATTTCACCATGCATATGCAGTCAAGTGCACGCAAACCGTGCGCGACTCTTGTGGGGTGTGAGCCATACAAATTTGCATGGCACACCGATTGATTTGCGTGTGCGTGCAAATGTGTGCATGTGTGTGCCCTGAGCCCTGTACTTTCTTTCTTTCTTCTTTTGGTTCAATTTGTTTTATATCTGCATGCCTGTGCAAAACAGGCAAAGCCTCCCTGAACAAGCAGGCATGCCCGTGCCAGTGTGCCAGCCTCAGAGGTGCCAGCCTGATAGATATGGTGTCACTGGATCTCTGGCATTAAGATTGATCCCTTGTTCCCGCCCATTCCTTTCTCTCTCTCTCTCTCTCTCTCTCTCTCTCTCTCTCTCTCTCTCAACAGATGGTTGAGCTGCACAGCGCTTGTGTGTGTGTGTGTGTGTGTGTGTGTGTGTGTGTGTGTGTGTGTGTGTGTGTGTGTGTGTGTGTGTGTGTGTGTGTGTGTGTGTGTGTGTGTGTGTGTGTGTGTGTGTGTGTGTGTGTGTGTGTGTGTGTGTGTGTGTGTGCGCGTGTGTAAGCGCACATACATGCACACAAGGTTGCTCTGTGAATGAGAGTCCTGAGAGAGGGCTAGAGAGAGGCAGAAAGAAGAAATGTGCCGAGAGAGAAAGCGAGCAGAAAACGGGAAGCAATGCAGGAAAAGGCTGAAATGAATAGGAACACGGAGCAGAGAAGGGCAGACTGCGAACAGGAGGGAGAGAACCTGAGGAAGACAAGGAGTGACAGAATAAAAGCGAGAATGTGCTAAATAGAGAGGGAGAGAGAGAGACATGGTGAAAGGGGGGTTAAAATTGAATTGTAGATTGAGTGGAGACTTCTCTCCGCCCCCTTTCCCTCCCTCTTGCATTTATGTGGCGTGAGGCCACGCCTCCCTCCTTTCACTTGTCAGTGCATCTATAACAGTGAGCTGTCTGAACGGGGCTGTGTGGGGGGCTAGACGAGCTCTTCACTTCTGCCTGCACAGGAGGCTGCATCCACAAGACCCGACTCACCAAC
>NC_136790.1:29128350-29138350 GCF_951216825.1 Electrona antarctica | reverse complement strand
ATGGTAGTCTGTGTGTATTAGGCTAATAAAGGCTATACTTCTATCTGTCAGCCTAAAGTGATCAAGGAGCAATGTCACATACAGTAGCAAGATACACATACAGCCGGGCTGAAAACTACACCTGAAGTTTAAAGGACAACTTTAGTTATTTTACTACAATACTACTACAATAAAATATGGTGATTTATTTTTGTATTATTTACTACTAGTCCTTACCCATTCTGAATATATGAACAGCAATATGATGTTCGCCAGATGGGGCAGTAGAGAGTACTCTCTACTGCCCCATCTGGCGGAGTCAGGTTAATATAAGGAAGTGTAGGCTACAGACAGAGTGACAGACTGACATACATTTTTCGGTGCTTTTATAGATAGATAGTCCTACTAGACCCCAAGAAATTATATCTGGCCACAAAAGATCACAGGATCTATTGAATGTGACAAACTGACATATTTATTGAGGCGTATGGCATCCCCTATAGGATCGCCCTAGGGGTGGCGGTGGCTCAGGGGTGGCCGGATGGCAACCGCAAGGTTGCCAGTTCGAACCCGGGCTCCCCCAGAGTTAGTGTCGAAGTGTCCTTGAGCAAGACACTGAACTCCTAATTGATCCTAATGTGCTGGTTGGTGCCTTGCATGGTTTCCGTCGCCATCGGTGTATGAATGTGTGTGTGAATGGGTAATGCACAATCTATGTAATGCGCTATCTATGGATAAAGGCGCTATATAAATGCACCATTTACCTAGTACCTCTACCATCACATTCAGTAGATCCTGTGATCTTTTGTGGCCAGATGTAATTTCCTGGGGACTAGTAGGACTATAGTAAATATTAATAAAGAAATCACGTAACATTTTGTAAAAAAAATAACGTATTTAGCCCTTATGTTCAAATGCCCCCGCCCCCTGTCAAAAATAGCTAAAATCGCTCACCTTTTTACTTTGTCTAATAACAACCTCAAACTTGAACCTTGGTTCAAGTTGTCCTTCGGGAAAGGTTTTGTGTTTAATTTACAGTACAGATCCGTTGTAGATGTGTAATAAAGGCATACCGGTATCTATAAAAGTTGTGGTCGTGTTCTATTTACAGTACAGATATGTTAAATTAGTAATAATACATGGAAATAACATAAACTATAAGAATAATAAAGAACATGTCATTTCTTATTAGGCTTTGTCATGTCTTATGCGATTTCTTATTTGACCATAATGTAGGAATTAGTTTGTATGGGTATAACTGTGTTTATTTATGTCTAATAAAAAACATATTATTTCTAATAACAAACAACACATTATTTCTAATTACGCATTATTATGTCTTATCAGTGTACCGTAAATTGTGCAGGTACTGAATCTGTTATATTTCCTAATTGATTAATCCATAGTGTCCACTCCTTCGTCCAAACCTGTGGCTATGTGCTCTCGGTGAGGTGTGCACTGGTAAAGGTGTCCATTAGCAGAGCAAAACAAATAAACAGACACACCCTGCTCCCCTGGACTTGGGCAAACAATCAATGAGAGCTCTCAGATAACAGCAATGCTAAGTGGCCCATCGATGCTGTGATTAAATGAGTACAGGATGCAGTGATGGGAGACTAGGACCTGGTATGGCCCAGGAACGTAGTACAGGATGCAATGATGGGAGACTAGGACCTGGTATGGCCCAGGAACGTAGTACAGGATGCAATGATGGGAGACTAGGACCTGGTATGGCCCAGGAACGTAGTACAGGATGCAGTGATGGGAGACTAGGACCTGGTATGGCCCAGGAACGTAGTACAGGATGCAGTGATGGGAGACTAGGACCTGGTATGGCCCAGGAACGTAACATCGTAGATGTAGTCAAGAAATCCACTCCGGGTGAGTCGGGTCGACAACACAAGGCCAACTCCCAGAATAAATCCAGCTGCATCTTTGTACAAATCTTTTAGAACTACAGTATAGCCAGATGGTACTCATATTCTGTATTGGGTAGCTACTGTGTAAACACACTGTAGCATACCATACAGTGCTGCTAAGTATAAAATTGCCAACCAAATTTGCCTAGTTACAGTAAAGCCTTCTGGCAACTTTAGCCTGTAGAGGCTTTTGAAAGACGTGAATCTAAGAATAAGGACAGGAAAGAGGTGTGGAAAAAAAGACAATTGAGACCCATTTACCTGATCCCAAGATAAGACGGATCGATTAGATATCTGAGATTGAGATGAGACACTTGCAGTTGTCTGCAGAATGTCGCCAGTGTGAATGTCGATCGTGACTGGCAAGTTTTGAAAGTGAAAATGGACTATCTGAATCTTGGAACATTACTCACGCTCGTCATTATTCTTCATCTAGTAATGTTGGCATATAGATAGAAGTAGTGCTTGATGTGCCAGAATGAATGCAGGGAGACGAATTCTATTTTTAATTTCCCTGCTTTGCCAAATTCGGGGTCCTTGTTAATATGTAGTCCTGTGTGTTTTCTCGCCCTGCCTCCCTAAAGTTGTTATGTGTAGTCATAACTTTAACCTCTCTCCCTAACCCCTAGGGGTGTTGCAACCATTGTGGTGCTTAATAAGGTTTATGGAATTACAGATCTCTGAAATTGGATTTTCTCGCTACACCAAAGCAGGGGGGATTGTGGTTTAAGGGTGGATGCATTAGGCGATCAGCACCCCGTGACTTGGCCATTTTTGGCAATGCGCCGCTGCCGCCTCTCTCCCAACCCCCAGGCTGTGATTGATAGGTCAATATATAGATCAATTGTCTATGAATTGATTGCGTAGGGCCTAAATGGAAACAAGGCCGCAAGGACTTTTGCACTTTTGGTGCTATTGAAGTATTTGACTGTACTCTGTTGCTGTTTTTGAGTGAATTCATACATTAAGTGTATTTATTATTTATATTCTAGTTCTTTTGTAGCCCTGTATTTGTTACAGTACCTTCTCACCTCTATCTCACGCACGCACGCACGCACGCACGCACGCACGCACGCACGCACGCACGCACGCACGCACGCACGCACGCACGCACGCACGCACGCACGCACACGCACACACACACACACACACACACACACACACACACACACACACATTATCTCTGTTTTGTTGGCTTCTCTCAGTCCTTCTCTGTGAACTCTCCCCGTTTCAACTAATTCCGATCTAATGAATCCTTTGATCTGTCCTAACTGAAAGCCAGACTCATCCCAGACTGTCTGATTTTATACATCCAAGGTAGCTGCATTAGCGCTAATCCTCAGATTCTAAGGGCTGGTGAAGCCATTCGCTCCCAGCGATGTAAAAAGATTTGGACTTCTCTGCCCATTCTTATAGCATTTAATGAACTGTGCAGGATTCATTTGTTAGGCCATGATTCGTTACACCTTTAATACCCTTCTCCACCCACAACCCTGAAAAGCTATGCCACCCCTTCACCGGATCAATACTGCTTCTTATTGTGCGGCCAGATTCAAGCAATAACTGAGGAGGAAGTGCAGCTGTCTGAGCTGTGCCTGCAGCAGGGGACAGGTTCGAGAAACTCTGAAAAATAAAGTGTGAAAGGGTGATAGTGAAAGTGTATAGCCAATTGAACGTGGAGACGTTTGGCAGCAAAGGCCACATTCATTAGCAGAGCGTCCGTCGTACATCGGCTTAGTGAACTCTTAATTGGGGAAGAGACAGGGCTGAGGATGAGAGATCAATAGAGCCAGAACTGGAGCTCCGGCCCACTGAAATCAATCAGTCTGCAGCCCAAGAGGGAGAACACGGCCAATCACCGAAAACATGGCCCGGGGCTCCTGCTCATTTAGCCTCTTGGTCAAACTTCATCAGGATCAGCCTGGAGAGAGACGGGCAGCTCATTCCATTTCATCACACTCAAAAGAGTCTACTGCCAACTGATTGCAACCGATTGTTAAACAAGGCATTTGACGATTGAATTGCGAGGACACATAAAAATGCACTTAGAGATTTGGCTTCATTATGTTAAGAATGGGAAGTCTGCTTTAATGAATAAAATATGATTTGGATGAACAGAGAGGTACTTTATGGCAGGGAATAATAATTGAATGCAGGGCGTATTTTTTACTTGATGACTAAAAATAGCCACTTTCCTCTGTTCTTCATCCTCTCCCTTCGTTGGGGTAATAACCATCTCTTTGCCTTGTCACTTTTTGATGTATCATCTTTTTATCCACATCAAGGACAAGGCCAGGTGTCGCATTTTCTCTCCGTGCCACGCTTGTCAAATCGCCTCGTCGTCCGCCGTTCGTTCCATTCTCTCCCCTTCATCCTGCCTCGCTTTCCGCTTATTTATATTAAACCTGTCAGTCCTTTATATTAGCAGGAGAATAGGAAAATAAATCACTTTTGTTCTTCACAGCCTCTGGTGTCTGCTGAACAGTACAGTTTTGTTTGGATACCATTGTTGGCCAAAATGAGATCCTTTACGTATAGATGTTGTGCTTTGACTCGTTTCGTGGTGTTGTTGCACAGCTGAAGGCCTTCTCCATCTCTGTGCCCTTGGCGTCCATCTTGTATCTCCGTTCTGTGTTAAGCTGGGTAGGAAAATGCTCCAAAGTGCAAAGCATGCCTTGACAGAGCCCTTATCGTTTGCACTCCAGATGGACGGGAAGATAGATAGACAGGCACAGGTGCCTGGCCTTGCCTCTCTTTGATGCCCATGAGTAGCTGGCAGAGCTGGTTGTGGGGGAAAGCAGCTGGGGTTGGAGACATGCCCTGGCAGAGTTCTGCATGCGGGCTTATAAAGTATTCCAGCATATTCTTAGAATATCAAAGGCCTGATACACAAATACACACATGCAGTACACTTATAGGCTATACGCTGCATTGGGTGTACTGTATATACTGCAAGTGTATATATGTGCAAGTTCGTGAATGCATTACTACCAGGAGACCTCACTGATAGGGCTTTGTGGTGCAGGCCCCAGGATAATGTTACACCAAAGAGAGGTTTTGAAATGTTAGCAGCGCGCCGTTACAGGGAGATTGAAGACAGTGGACCAGGTTCAATGTTACAACACGCGGTCATGGAGCTGTCGAGTTTGGTTTGGCTTGGTTCCGAGGGCTACAAGTTTAGCCCACGCACTGACACCCGTCCAATCACAACAAGCAATCAAACAGCTTGGGGTCCTGTCTTCACACACAGACGCGGAACAAGGTCTCGCAGCTGAGACACCACAACAAGAGGCTGTCTCAGGCACAGAGAGGCAGCATTAGACAGCGGCTTGATGGAACGAGGCCGCGGAGAATGACTATTTTCATGTATCCCAGCTCCCCCTGACACCTCGTCTGCTGGATGGGCTTTTACTCGTCTGCCTGACAAAATACTGTACGAACGGCACTTACAGTATACAGCTTAACACCCTGAGCGGCATAAACGGGAGGTCTCCGTCCTATCAAATAGTAATGCTCGGCGCTCAGGACGGAGATTAATCACAGGACGGAACTTTATTGATATCATAACAGGCTGGGAGTGCCTGTTGGGCAACATTCAATGTAATTTCCGGTTGGGACGTCATCCAAAATGTCCCCCCCCCATTTTAGCGGATGAGATCGAAAATCTTAAAACGTGAATAACTCTTGATCTAATGTATCAAGCCGTCTAATTCTAACCAAAGATTATGTTTTTGACGGCCCATCACGGTCCCGTCGCTAGTCGTGTTAGAATTAATCATACCTCCCGTTGTTGTCGATCGCCTCGGGGGTGTTTTGGCTACATCTAGCTACTTCAGCTACATCCAAGATGGCGCCTTGTGCACCTTGAAATGTGCTCTGTTGCTGCAAATCGCTGGGCGCTCTGATTTAATGGTCCTAAATACCCCCGGGCGTTCGGGGTGTTAACAGCAAGTAAACTGATTATTAATCTGTATATATTATTTTTTTAAAGAATCCGGTACATGAGAGGTAATTAATTATATTAGGGAAGATGTACTTTTTTTTTCTAAATAACTATTTCTGGCACAGCTCGAATGAAACCACCCACCCAGATTGCTGCCTTGCTTGTTGTAAGTCAAACATGGTTTGCTGTGCTTGTACCAGATGGGTGTAATATTAACTTGTGTGGTATGACACCCTGTATCAGGGTTGTTTATTCTGCATATCATTCTTCATAGTGCCCCCCCCCCCCCCCCCCCCCCTCGCCCTTTTATTTTTTTCTTCTCTAAAACATGTGTCATCATCCCTCTGGGCATCTGCGAAGGAGGAGTTGTGCCTGGGAGCGGCATCTGCTAAATGGGACTCAGAGAGCCGTATGGCATCTGTCACTGAGTGAGGACATACACGTGTAGACAATAGACACTTGCATATGATGGGCATGAGCCAGAATTGACATATGACTCATCTCTCAAAAGACAAAATGGACCAGCTATGAACAGATTGTGCGTTATAATTCTCAGTCCGAAATGTTTAGAGCGACAAGTTCTGCGTGAATTCACACGTACACACTGGGTATATGTCTCACCTTCCCTGGACTGTGTGTTTGATTCCAGAACTTGGCGCCCAGAGGCTGATTTCTAACGGAGAAGAGACATTCAGAAAAGGCCTGTTTTGAAAGGAAGGTAAGGCTATCTTTTACACACCAGGAATTAAATGATCTTTCTAACCTCTCTCTCAGTTTACTTAACGTGTGCACATTCAAGCGGGTGTTATATTAGATGTGGATGTTCATGTCCGTGTGTGTGTGTGTGTGTGTGTGTGTGTGTGTGTGTGTGTGTGTGTGTGTGTGTGTGTGTGTGTGTGTGTGTCTGTGCAATGACCCAACCGTATTTGCAAATATAACTGCAAATACACCAGATGTCATTATAATTGACGAACAGCAGCAGAGAGGTTTTTCTATTTGGAAGTTGGCTGTGCTTTTGATTCAAGTTTAGAGGAAGCTTTCCTTACTAAACAAGTAAAATATCAACCATTAGTACAGGCCATTATACAGCTGGGCTATACGTGTCAGCTCATTGTTTTTATATTTGGCAGCCTGGGCCATGTCCACAGGCTGGTGGTCAGAGGCTTGAGGATTATAGGGTTGTCCAAGTGTAAAGCAAAGCGGCTTGCAACATACTGTTAATATGGTAATATGACAGACTGAAGTGACCAATGTATGGCTGTGATTAAGTTCATGTGTTGCCTATATTCTGTACATTTAGGGCTTGTTTGGACTCAAGCACATGATGTTTCGAGTGCGTGGGATATCAGAAGCAACTGAAAATATTTGTGCCCTTGATAATGTATTTTATAAATGTGGACTCAAATAAAGAAATTGAAGTGAAGTGTGTGTGTGTGTGTGTGTGTGTGTGTGTGTGTGTGTGTGTGTGTGTGTGTGTGTGTGTGTGTGTGTGTGTGTGTGTGTGTGTGTGTGTGTGTGTGTGTGTGTGTGTGTGTGTGTGTGTGTGTGTGTGTGTGTGTGCATGTGCATACATGCGTGTGTTTTTTCTTTCTTCTAACTATTTATTGGATTTATCCACAGAAGCAATCAATATATATAAAAAAAAATTACTATTCATATACATAATAGCATCCTTCAGTACAATACATAAAATACAAAGATTGCAATCAACAGATCGAATTGTGTATTTCATCTTTGACAGAGAATGTGCATCTATTTATGGCTTGTGCAACCCACTGTTCAGTGGTGCTTTCCAGTGGCCTGTATGCTTATACTAATCAGACTCTGGTTAGTGTTCCTATCACTATGGATCCAACAGACCTCATGGGAGATGGGGAAAGCAACTCCACAACGGGCTAGTGTCAACACTGTAGGAACACTGTCCTTGTCTGAGACAATTCACATACCGTGTCCATATCACCTTTCTGTAACTCATGGTCATATCACCTTATACTGTGGTTCCCTGAGATTGGCATTTCTATTTGTCGGGAAAGAGAGAGGTTGTTGTTGCAACAGCTGAGATAGAAAGCATGATCAAAGTGCTGTGAGGTTATTAGTGTCCTTCTGGGTCCAGGTTTGAATACAGCAGATGTGCTGATCATCTGTCCAGGACAAGAGAGACTGGAAAAAAGATGAATGGAGCCAGGAAGATGTTTATGGTGGACATGCCGGATGAATGACGCAAGCTACTGCTACAGAGTAAGATACTGAGTGTTAGTGAGTGAGTGAGGGACTTAGTTAGTTAGTTACCGGTAGTTACTTAGTTAGTTACTTAATTACTAAGTTAGTATTGTAAGCTGGACAGGGAGGGCTCTCTGTCACTATGACTCCACTCCACTAACGGCTCAGTTGGTTCTGTGCGGCTGTTTAGCAGGGAGAGAAACTGGGTACGATAACGTGTTCCTCAGCATGCGTTACATCCTCCCATAGTCTCGCGTTTGCCTCTCGCAATTTTCAAATGCTTCCGTCATACAGTCTGGAGCAACAGAAGCTTTATCATGAGTAAGCGATAAAGCAGAAGTGGAGCCTCCTCCCCACTTCCATATCGTCTTTACAGTCGCGCAAATTTATCCTAATATAAATATAAATCATCTAAGCATGTATAGCTGCTTAGCAGAAATGGAAATAAAAAAATAAAATGTAAAGATATTTTAAAATATATTTTCGTGAACGGAAATGGCAGCTTCCTTACTCGGATTTCGGGAGGTGTAGTTCCAGACTCCAGACAGTTCCAGATTCGGAGATTGTGGAATAGTTGTCTGGCTACGCAAGACTACATCCTCCCTGAAACTCTGAACGGAAGTAGACTGGTGATGTGTATCGTACTGTAGGAGGCACTGGCACATGCTCATACACCCTCCCACCAACTGTAGAGGTTATCAGTGACACAGTGTGGAATGGATATATTTGGGAATATTGGGAATTGGCATAACAACTAAATTGGGAGAAGAAGGGTGAGTAAACCAGAGCTGGATACTGGATAGGGTTTCTTTGGTGCTGCTGGTTACTGACCAATGAGAAGGCAGCGTGTTTGTGGTGTTGATGTGATTCGTTTCATCCTGTGAGAACAGTTGGATGACAACAATAGCAACTGGAGCAGCAGCAGATGTGTAGCCATATTATCTGCACAGCTGCCTGGCATAGAATCCCTGGCGCCTGTGGCGCTATAATCAGCTTTCCTTTTAGATTAACCATCAGGTAGATGGCCCGGTAGTTTACAGTTGCATGTGATATTATTATTAATGTTGCTTGCTTGCCATATGGATAGAAGGTTTCAGATTAAGCACAGGAGAGGTATTCTCTCATATCTGTATGGTGGTGGCAGGAGAAGGCAATTGAATGATACACTATTCTGTTTGAGGCCTGATCTCCACTTCAAAACCACAGTGTTCGCCACCCCACACATTCTCATCCTCCTCACACTAGCAGAAGGGGCCTTTGGCTGTCCTGGATAAGCTTTACACTCAGTTGTACGGCAGCCAGCCAACCCACCGAAAATAGCGGATCTATAAGCTCACAATGCATCCCATCGCAATGCATTGTGAGCTTGTAGATCTGCTATTTTCAGAGCACAACTCCATCTTTATCTCATGACACAGTACACATTAAACAGTAAACAGCCAGTCTCCAAGAGATCCTCTTCCATGGCTACGTTCAGCAGGCATGCACAAACATCACAGATTATATTTTCTTCTCCTCTCGACTCCTGTCCCTTCCACACAGAGCCCTGACTGTGTCAGTAGTACAGAAGAAACGTGAGGTTTCTCACTGATTTGTTGCAGCTGGTTGCATAAGGTTCTTCTTAAAGCTACAATCTGTAAGTTATGTCTTTTGTCTCACTCTCCTGAGGGAGAGAGGTAATGGCAATGATGAACTACAATGAAGAGGGTGTTACATCTATCTGACACCAGGGTTAAAATGAAGTTTTATTCATTAATAAAAAGTCCCGGACTGTAGCTTTAATGGCTTGCGAAGTTGCGATTGACAAAAGGTATCTGTTTTCTCTCTGAGAGACTTCTGTTGATGGTGACAGTTTATCCCCAGAGTGTGTTCTGTACTGGCATGTGCAGTGTTTCTTTCCTCCAACCCTCATTTTCCACATCAGTAAGATGGAAAGCTT